>NC_069499.1:230110442-230355442 GCF_027579735.1 Bombina bombina
ATATATATATATATATACATATATATACCTGTGGTATTTGTCAGTCAATATTCTTGTTTTATAATGGAGTAGCCTAGAACTGTCTCCACTTCATTACTTTCAGATCCTTTAGACTAGTTGATCCTCTGATCACTTATGTAAAACATTTACATTTGTTTTTGCAAGTTTGCTTTTGTTACCAGCTCAGCTATGTAATTTATTTATTGATCACCTTATACATTCTAACAATTCAAATTCTGTTCTTTCATATAAAGGGATTTGCCCTCCCCCTGTTTGTACAGTACA
Organism: Bombina bombina; assembly: GCF_027579735.1. Classification (NCBI taxonomy): domain Eukaryota; kingdom Metazoa; phylum Chordata; class Amphibia; order Anura; family Bombinatoridae; genus Bombina; species Bombina bombina. Next base: position 230,110,728 of record NC_069499.1, read on the forward strand.
AGGAAGCTCCTCAATTTTGCTCTAGGATTTAAAGATTTTGTGTGCTGAACTGTGTTTGAGATATTGGCGGCCATGCCTCCTTTAGGCAACGTAAAAAAGTCTCTGACAAACAATTTATAGCTGATTTATCTAGCCATTCTGAATATATTAAAGACTAAGATTTTAGACTCTAATACATCAGATATGTCTTCTGAAGTTGAGCTATTTGCAGATGATCAGGAGTCAGTGACTGATCAGGATACTGTGTCCTCCTCTGAAGAAAAATCTACCAAACTGGATTTAATTTTCAAACCATCCGTCAGTTAGTTTTTTTCCCAGCCACTGATATGATTACTGAAATTATCAGCTAAGAGTGGATAAAACCTGGTCCTCTTTTTAGCCTGTCTTATGCTTTTAAAAGAATGTTTTCTTTACCAGCGACTAGTGTTGAACTTTGGGAAACTATTCTAAAGATGAATAGTGCCATATCCACCCTAGCAAAACTGATGGTTCTTCCTTTAAAGACCCCATAAACAGAAAATTGGAATCTTTTCACAGAGAGCCATTTTTTCTCAAAACTTTGCGTAACTTTTGCTTTTTTTTTCTGGTACAATAATTTATCTTATCAGATTTCAGGATAATTCGTTTGAAGAGTTTTACGGCCTTTTAAAATTTATTAGGTCAGCAAATGCTGTCATTTATGATGCTATTGTTATCAGAATAATTTCTAAAAAATATGGCAATTATCCTTTGTGGTCCAAATTATGCTGATATGGTTTCCAATGAAAGAGTTTATTTGGTCTTGATCTAGATACTATTATTTCTACAGTAACTAGAAGTAAAGAATCTTTTCTCCCTCAGGGCAAAAAAAAAATCTTAGGGAAAGAACAGACTTTTTCAATCGTTTACGTTCCTTTCATCAGTCAAGCAGTGGTGATGTATATCAATCACTTAGGGAGAACTTAGTTCTCTAGTGATGAAGGAAGTTTCTTGTTTTCTGTCTTGGGCAGAGATCAATCTTTGTATGATTTCTGCATTTTAAATACTTATGCCTTCTACTCCTCCTGAGGTATAGATCATCAACCATGACTCTCCAGCCATCTCTGCCTTGGGCTTTTCTTTTTGACTCCAGGTGTAGCCCATCTCCTTGCAGCCAGCCTTGAGATCTTGACACCAGTTGTTTATTGGCCTTCCTCTTGCCTGGTGATATTTTGACGAGGGTTTGCGTATGTTGTGACCTATCCAGCCCAGTGTTTTTTCATGATTTCTTCATTTGTTGCTGGTGGTTTTTGGATGGTGAATTTGGAGGATTTGTCTCAGACAGGTGTTTATAAATGTGTGGACTTTTTTGGTGGTGGTGTTAAAAAATCTGAACTTAGTTTGCAGTGTTAGGTCCTTGGAGCTCCAGATCTTCTTGAGCTGGATGAAGGCAGCCCTTGCTTTGCTGATTCTTGTCACATTGTCTGCATCTGTGCCACCCTGCTTGTCTGACACTCCCCAGATAGGTGAAGGTCTCAACCTCTTCCAGTGCATCTCCTGTAGGTGTGATGGCTGTGATTAACCTTCAGAATCTTTGTTTTTCCTCTGTGGATGTTGAGGCCAAGTTGTGCTGATGAGGCTGCCACATTATTGGTCTTCTCATTTATCTGCTAATGGGTTTGGGAGAGTAGGGTCAGGTCACCTGCAAAGTCCAGGTCATTGAGCTGTGTACACTGGATACAATCTCTTCTCCCTGCTGTGGATGTTTTTTCAAAATAGTCTATGGCCAGCAGGAAGAGAAAAGGGAAGAGCAAGCAACCCTGTCGGACTCAGGTCCTCACTGGGAAAGCTTCCGTGAGTTGTCCTCAATGGACTGCCTTGCAGGTTATTCCCTCATAAGAGTTCCAAATTATACTTACAAGTTTATCTGGCACATTGTAGTGGAGGTGGAGTGTTATGCAATTAAATGCCTTCTCATGGTCGATGATGTTGACATAGAGGGGGGGGGTTCATTGTTTTGACTGCTTGATGATAATGCATAGTGTTGCAATCTGCTCTATGCAAGATCTATCTTAGTGGAAGCAAGCTTGCTGATCTTGCATCTGATTATCAACTTGTTCGTTCATTCTGTTCAAGATGACTCTGTTGAACCCTTTGACCGGGGTTGATATAGAGTTATCCCTTTGTAGTTTGCACAGATACTTAGATCGCCTTTCTTTGGGATCTTAATGAGAGATCCCTCTTTCCAGTTTGATGGCACCTTTTCCGCTTCCCAGATATTTCCAAACATAGGGTAGAGCATGTCTACTGATGTTTCAATGTCTGCCTTCAGTATCTCTGCAAGAATGTTATCAGGTTCTGCTTCCTTCCCGTTTCTCGGTTGTTTGGCTTGCCATATTTCTTTCTTAGCTGGTCTGCTGCAGTCAATTGGCAAGTCCCTGTTGGGTGGCTGTATGTTTGGTGGGGATTGTGGCCTGGCTTGGTTCAGTAGCTCTTCAAATTGCTCCACCCATCTTTGTTGATGGTCTAAGTTACCTAAGACTATCTTCACAGCTTTGTGCCATTTTATATTCCAGGTGTGAAAAATTGGGATGCAGATTATCTGTTGGCAATCCCTTTGTTCTTTATACCTGGATGGGTTTAACCAGAGTGTAGATCTTTGTAGCCTAACAGAGATTAACCTCATGACTTCTCATTTGAACAAAAAAGTTCCTAGATACTTTGCACGATCCAGGGATCTGCAAGCAGGTTTTGTAGATGCTCTAGCAGATTCCTGGTCATTTTATCTTGCTTTCATTTTTCCTTCAACAGTTCTACTGTCCAGAGTGATATGAAATTTGAAAGTTTGTCTTGCCTGATCTGAAAAAAATTATTATAGTTGGCATTCTTTTAGAATTCTTTAAATTTTATAAAAAAAGGTTTAGATAAGGATTTATCTGCTGGGCCTTTAAATGATCAGATTCCATCCTTGTCTGCATTGTACCTTACAACAATTGCAATACTTCCTGATGTTCAGAATTTTTGTTCAAGCTTTAGTTAGGATTATACCTGTATTTAATCCAATCTCTTTTCCGTAGAACCTAAATTTGGTTCTTAGAATATTGCAGGTTTCAACTTTTGAAACCATGCACATTTTTGACACATAGCTTCTCTCTTGATGGTCTTGTTTTTTCTTGCAATATCTTCTGCCAGAAGGTTTTCTGATTTTGTCTGCTTTTTTCATGCAACGCTCATCTGGTTTTTCTCCATAATAAGACTGTTTTAAGGACAAATTTTGATCTTTTACTAAAAGGGGAGACTTCTGATAACATCAATCGGGAAATTGTTTCTTCAGCCGCAGTGTCTGGGGAATTAGGTGCCTGCTTTTTTAAAACATTTTTTTTTCTCCATCCCAAGTTACTTGTGGATTCCACTGCTTGGGCATTAGTTTTTGTGAGTAATGGGCTGTGGACTCTCTCCACCTCCAAAATTTATGCTTAACTGATTAATTAATTTCTTTCATGGTGGTGAGACTCCACGGGACCCCCCCACACACACCCAATTGTATCAATTATTTAAAAAAAAAATAATTCTGACAACAGTCCTATTTTGCACTCCTGTATTCCCAACTTTGTCCTTTCCTACCTTTTTTTTTTTGTTTTTCTTCCCTGCTACTTTTCCTTGCTTGGCTATATGCTAAACTGGCATATCAGTGATGTGTGAGGGATGAAGTGCTTTTTTAATCTTTGCCGCCTCCTAGTGGCCAGGAGTTGAATGCCAGGAGTAATGTATCGTGGACCACCATAAAAGGAAATTAATTTGTCAGATAAGCATAATTTTATTTTATTTTTTTAACATTACGTCATATCCAAATTTCTGCATAACAAGATAAATATCTCTGAAGCTAGATTTTTCCTTTCTACCTCACGGTACAAGACGTGTAAGAAATTCTCACCAGAGCAGAGAGCTTTAGCTCATCTGGCAATAAGTATAATATGTGTCCCCTGGCCAATCTCACCATTAGTGACCAACCTTCCTCTCCCAAGGAAAATTTCCACTGTGTGAACCTTTTGATAAGCTTAGAGAACCCATCCTGCTGATGGGTCGGCCCAAGATTATGTTTTCTTTATTAATGAAAAAATAAAACTGTATATAATATTTAGTGGGATAGTTAGTAAGGCAATTTATTGATAACTGTATTGAAGAAAAAAATTCCCATCTGAATAAATGCAGTCAGATTTGTAGCTCATTTAGCGAAGGCAAAAATATTTTTAAAATTGTTTAATTGGAACCTTCTTTTTCCCACAGCTGTACTCCACTATCCTAAATTTTTAGATTCTTTGGAGAAGAAGCTAGTCATGGTGCTCTTTTATCTTGTAAACGTTATTCTCTAGCACTACAAAAAACTTACTGAAATGGGTAGATGTAATTGACCTGATCTGAAAATATTCAGATCACCTCAGTGCTATCATGAAGTTTTACACAGTAGAACCTAACAGTTGAAAGATTGATTAAAGGGTCACTGAACCCAAATTTTTTCTTTCGTGATTCAGATAGAGCATGCAATTTCTCCAACATTGGTGTGTCCGGTCCACGGCGTCATCCATAACTTGTGGGAATATCTCTTCCCCAACAGGAAATGGCAAAGAGTACAGCAAAAGCTGTCCATATAGTCCCTCCTAGGCTCCGCCCACCCCAGTCATTCTCTTTGCCGTTGCACAGGCAACATCTCCACGGAGATGGTTAAGAGTATGTGGTGTTTAGTTGTAGTTTTTTATTCTACTATCAAGAGTTTGTTATTTTGAAATGGTACTGGTATGTACTATTTACTCTGAAACAGAAAAAGATGAAGAGTTCTGTTTGTGAGAGGAATATGATTTTAGCAGCAGTAACTAAAATCGTTTGCTGTTTCCACACAGGACTGTTGAGATGAATTAACTTCAGTTGGGGGAAACAGTTAGCAGACTTTTCTGCTTAAGGTATGACTAGCCATATTTCTAACAAGACTGTGTAATGCTGGAAGGCTGTAATTTCCCCTCATGGGGACCGGTAAGCCATTTTCTTAGTCTCAAACAGAATAAAGGGCTTAATATGGGCTATAAAACTGGTAGACACTTTTATGGGCAAGATCGATTGCTTTATTTGGGCATTTTATTCAGATTGAGGTTGAATTTCACACTTATAAACTTTGGGGAACGTTTTTTAACGTCAGGCACTGGTTTAGACACCTTTTCAGTCAGGAAGGGCCTTCACTGTAGTAGGCTGAGCCTCATTTTCGCGCCATTACTGCGCAGTTACTTTTGAGAGCAGGACATGCAGCTGCATGTGTGTGGATCTGAAAGTATTTGAAAAGGTTCCTAGAAGGCTTCATCTGGTATCGTATTCCCCCCTGGGTTTGGTAAAGTCGCAGCAAAGGCTGTAGCTGGGACTGTAGAGGGGTAAAACCTGTAACCGGCTCCGGTTTCTTCATTTGAAGGGTTAAAGCTCTGAAAATTTGGGTGCAATACTTTGAATGCTTTAAGACACTGTGGTGAAAATTTGGTAAAATTTGAACAATTCCTTCATTGTTTTTCACATATTCAGTAATAAAGTGTGCCCTGTTTAAAATTTAAAGAGACAGTAACGGTTTCAATTAAAACGTTTTTTTGTACTTTATTGACAAGTTTAAGCCTGTTTAACATGTCTGTACCTTCAGATAAGCTATGTTCTGTATGTATGGAAGCCAATGTGTCTCCCCCTTCCAAATTGTGTGATAATTGTGCCATAGCGTCCAAACAAAGTAAGGACTGTACTGCCACAGATAGTAAGGTTGCCCAAGATGATTCATCAGATGAGGAGAGTAAAGATAGTTCTGCTTCATCTCACTCTGTGTCTACACCAGTTTTGCCCACGTAGGAGTCGCCTAGTACTTCTAGCGCGCCAATGCTTGTTACTATGCAACAATTGGCGACAGTAATGGATAACTCCATAGCTAATTTTTTATCCAAAATGCCTGAATTTCAGAGAAAGCGCGATTGCTCTGTTTTAAACACTGTAGAGCAGGAGGGCGCTGATAATTGTTCTGTCATTCCCTCACACCACTCTGAAGGGGCCATGAGGGAGGTTTTGTCAGATGGGGAAATTTCAGATTTAGGTAGAATTTCTCAACAGGCAGAACCTGATGTTGTGAAATTTAAATTAGAGCACCTCCGCGCACTGCTTAAGGAGGTTTTATCTACTCTGGATGATTGTGACAACCTGGTCATTCCAGAAAAATTGTGTAAGATGGACAAGTTCCTAGAGGTTCCGGTGCACCCCGACGCTTTTCCTATACCCAAGCGGATGGCGGACATAGTGAACAAGGAGTGGGAGAAGCCCGGCATACCTTTTGATCCCCCTCCTATATTTAAGAAATTATTTCCTATGGTCGACCCCAGAAAGGACTTATGGCAGACAGTCCCTAAGGTAGAGGGGGCAGTTTCTACATTAAACAAGCGCACTACTATTCCTATCGAGGATAATTGTGCTTTCAAAGATCCTATGGATAAAAAATTGGAGGGTTTGCTTAAAAAGATTTTTGTTCAGCAAGGTTACCTCCTACAACCCATTTCGTGCATTGTTCCTGTCACTACAGCAGCGTGGTTCTGGTTCGAGGAACTAGAAAAGTCGCTTCATAGAGAGACTCCGTATGAGGAGGTCATGGACAGAATACACGCACTTAAGTTGGCTAATTCCTTTATTTTAGATGCCGCTTTGCAGTTAGCTAGATTAGCGGCGAAAAATTCTGGGTTTGCAATTGTGGCGCGCAGAGCGCTCTGGCTAAAGTCTTGGTCAGCGGATGTATCTTCCAAGACAAAATTGCTTAATATCCCCTTCAAGGGTAAAACCCTTTTTGGACCAGAGTTGAAAGAGATTATCTCAGACATCACTGGGGGTAAGGGCCATGCCCTCCCACAAGATAGGCCCTTAAAGGCCAAGAATAAGTCTAATTTTCGTTCCTTTCGCAATTTCCGGAAAGGACCGACATCCAACTCTGCAGCCTCTAGACAAGAGGGTAATGCTTCGCAGACCAAACCAGCTTGGAAACCGATGCAAGGCTGGAACAAGGGTAAACAGGCCAAGAAGCCTGCTGCTGCTACCAAAACAGCATGAAGGAGCAGCCCCCGATCCGGGACCGGATCTAGTAGGGGGCAGACTCTCTCTCTTCGCTCAGGCTTGGGCAAGAGATGTTCAGGATCCCTGGGCACTAGAAATAGTTTCTCAGGGTTATCTTCTGGAATTCAAGGAACTACCCCCAAGGGGAAGGTTCCACATGTCTCACTTATCTTTAAACCAAATAAAGAGACAGGCATTCTTACATTGTGTAGAAGACCTGTTAAAAATGGGAGTGATACACCCAGTTCCAAATGTGGAACAAGGACTGGGTTTTTACTCAAATCTGTTTGTAGTTCCCAAAAAAGAGGGAACCTTCAGACCAATTCTAGATTTAAAGATTCTAAACAAATTTCTCAAAGTACCATCGTTCAAAATGGAAACTATCCGAACGATCTTACCCTCAATCCAGGAGGGTCAATTTATGACTACCGTGGATTTAAAGGATGCGTATCTACATATTCCTATCCACAAAGATCATCACCAGTTCCTAAGGTTTGCCTTTCTGGACAAACATTACCAGTTTGTGGCTCTCCCATTCGGACTAGCCACGGCTCCAAGGATTTTCACAAAGGTACTCGGAGCCCTTCTAGCGGTTCTAAGACCAAGGGGCATTGCAGTGGCACCTTACTTGGACGACATTCTGATACAAGCGTCGTCTCTTTCAAAGACAAAGGCTCACACAGACATCGTTCTGGCCTTTCTCAGATCTCACTGCTGGAAGGTGAACATAGAAAAGAGTTCCCTGTCTCCGTCGACAAGAGTCCCCTTCTTGGGGACAATAATAGATTCGTTAGAAATGAAGATTTTCCTGACAGATGTCAGAAAGTTAAAGCTTCTAAACGCTTGTCAGGTTCTTCACTCTGTTCCTCGACCTTCCATAGCTCAGTGCATGGAAGTAGTAGGATTGATGGTTGCAGCAATGGACATAGTTCCTTTTGCGCAAATTCATCTAAGACCATTACAACTGTGCATGCTCAAACAGTGGAATGGGGACTATACAGACTTGTCTCCAGTGATCCAAGTAGATCAGGAGACCAGAGACTCACTACGTTGGTGGCTAACCCAGGATCATCTGTCCCAGGGAATGAGCTTCCGCAGACCAGAGTGGGTTATCGTCACGACCGACGCCAGTCTAGCGGGCTGGGGCGCGGTCTGGGACTCCCTGAAGGCTCAGGGTCTATGGTCTCGGGAGTAATCTCTTCTCCCGATAAACATTCTGGAACTGAGAGCGATATTCAATACTCTCAAAGCTTGGCCTCAGCTAGCAAAGGCCAGATTCATAAGATTCCAATCAGACAACATGACGACAGTTGCTTACATCAACCATCAGGGGGGGACAAGGAGTTCCCTGGCGATGAGAGAAGTGACCAAGATCATAAAATGGGCGGAGGATCACTCCTGCCACCTATCTGCGATCCACATCCCAGGAGTGGAAAACTGGGAGGCGGATTATCTGAGTCGTCAGACATTCCACCCGGGGGAGTGGGAACTCCACCCGGAGATATTTGCCCAGTTGACACAATTATGGGGCATTCCAGACATGGATCTGATGGCGTCTCGTCAGAACTTCAAGGTTCCTTGCTACGGGTCCAGATCCAGGGATCCCAGGGCGACTCTAGTGGATGCATTAGTAGCGCCTTGGACCTTCAACCTAGCTTACGTTTTTCCACCGTTTCCTCTCATTCCCAGGCTGGTAGCCAGGATCAAACAGGAGAGGGCCTCGGTGATTTTGATAGCTCCTGCGTGGCCACGCAGGACTTGGTATGCAGACCTGGTGAATAGGTCATCGGCGCCACCATGGAAGCTACCTTTGAGACAAGATCTTCTGGTACAGGGTCCATTCGAACATCCAAATCTAGTCTCTCTCCAGCTGACGGCTTGGAAATTGAACGCTTGATTTTATCTAAGCGTGGGTTTTCGGATTCTGTGATAGATACTCTGGTACAAGCCAGAAAACCTGTAACTAGAAAGATTTACCATAAAATATGGAAAAGATATATCTGTTGGTGTGAATCCAAGGGATTCTCATGGAGTAAGATCAAATTTCCCAGGATCCTTTCTTTCCTACAAGAGGGTTTGGATAAGGGATTATCAGCGAGTTCTCTAAAGGGACAGATTTCTGCTTTATCTGTCTTGTTACACAAACGACTGGCGGCTGTGCCAGATGTTCAAGCCTTTGTTCAGGCTTTGGTCAGGATCAAGCCTGTTTACAGGCCGTTGACTCCTCCCTGGAGTTTAAATTTAGTTCTTTCAGTTCTCCAAGGGGTTCCGTTTGAACCTTTACATTCCATAGATATTAAGTTGTTATCTTGGAAAGTTTTGTTTTTAGTTGCTATCTCTTCTGCTAGAAGAGTTTCTGAGTTATCTGCTATGCAGTGTACTCCGCCCTATCTGGTGTTCCATGCAGATAAGGTCGTTTTGCGTACAAAACCTGGTTTTCTTCCAAAGGTTGTTTCCAACAACAATATTAACCAGGAAATAGTTGTACCTTCTTTGTGTCCGAATCCAGTTTCAAAGAAGGAACGTTTGTTACACAATTTAGATGTAGTCCGTGCTTTAAAGTTTTATCTAGAAGCAACAAAGGATTTCAGACAAACATCTTCTCTGTTTGTCGTCTATTCTGGTAAAAGGAGAGGTCAAAAAGCTACTGCTACCTCTTTCCTTTTGGCTGAAAAGCATCATCCGATTGGCTTATGAGACTGCCGGACGGCAGCCTCCTGAAAGAGTCACAGCTCACTCTACTAGGGCTGTAGCTTCCACATGGGCCTTCAAGAACGAGGCTTCTGTTGATCAGATATGCAAGGCAGCGACTTGGTCTTCCCTGCACACTTTTGCCAAATTCTACAAATTTGATACTTTTGCTTCTTCGGAGGCTATTTTTGGGAGAAAGGTTTTGCAAGCCGTGGTGCCTTCCGTTTAGGTAACCTGATTGGCTCCCTCCCTTCATCCGTGTCCTAAAGCTTTGGTATTGGTTCCCACAAGTTATGGATGACGCCGTGGACCGGGCACACCAATGTTGGAGAAAACAGAATTTATGCTTACCTGATAAATTACTTTCTCCAACGGTGTGTCCGGTCCACGGCCCTCCCTGGTTTTTTTAATCAGGTTTGATAAATGTATTTCTTTAACTACAGTCACCACGGCACCCTATAGTTTCTCCTATTTTTTCTCCTGTCGGTCGAATGACTGGGGTGGGCGGAGCCTAGGAGGGACTATATGGACAGCTTTTGCTGTACTCTTTGCCATTTCCTGTTGGGGAAGAGATATTCCCACAAGTTATGGATGACGCCGTGGACCGGACACACCGTTGGAGAAAGTAATTTATCAGGTAAGCATAAATTCTGTTTTTTAGCAACTTTCTAATTTACTCCTATTATCACATTTTCTTCATTCTTTTGGTATCTTTATTTGAAATGCAAGAATGTAAGTTTAGATGCCGGCCCATTTTTGGTGAACAACCTGGGTTGTTCTTGCTGATTGGTGGATAAATTCATCCACCAATAAAAAAGTGCTGTCCAGAGTTCTGAACCAATAAAAAACTTAGATGCCTTCTTTTTTCAAAGAAAGATAGCAAGTGAACAAAGAAAAATTGATAATAGGAGTAAATTAGAAAGTTGCTTAAAATGGCATTCTCTATCTGAAACACGAAAGAAAAAAATGTGGGTTCAGTGTCCTTTTAATTTCATGTTGGACATCTCTGTACGGTTAGCTGTACCTTGTCGGCCATAGGAAGAATCATTGGTGGCTGTAATAAGTCACTTGTGAGCATTTTGCAATTAAAGACTGAGTATCCTCTCCTTCCCTCTACATGTCGCCTTTTTATTATTTACAGGGCTTAGCTAGTAACCAGTTATACACAATATAGGTGTTTCTTCTGAGACCCCTGTGTGCGTTTTCCATATGCAGTTGAAACTAATGGAGAGTAGGGATTGTGGACTGAAGTTGCCCCCTGCAGTAATTGTTAGCTTTTCCACATAAATGACTGTTTGGCTGCTTTGTGGCAAACTCTCTCTCTAGTGACACTGGGTTTTTTTTGTTCACTTTTTTGCACCGCATTGCTCATGGGCCATTTTATATACCCATGGAGTTAAATGCGTCTCCTGCAAACTTTAGAGTACCTCTGTGGTAAGAAAATATGTACTTTTGTTGAGAGATAGGAGAGGGCTGAATTATCAACTATCATCACGTGGTTAAAGGGACATAAAACCCCTTGAGGTTGTAATATAAACTGTTTAATTACAGTTACTAAACAAAAAAATATATACTTATTTTGCCCCTTTTTATGTAATTTAAATTATAGGTTTGCAAAAATTGGAATTACACAAACCAGATTTCACAAGCGTATGCTTGCTCATATCTGTCGCTAATTTACCTCAGCAGAAGTTAAACTGCAAAAATGTTATCAAAAAGACATGGGCTAGCCTGGTCTACTTTAGTAACATTTGCCAGAGATAAGGGAGCCTATCTGCTTATATAGGTAAAGCTTAAAATAGCTGTATGCAGCACTTTGCAATGTAAGTATGTGATGAAATAAATTATATTGAAGTTACTTAAAAAGTATTTTCACTATGAGTTTATTAGGAATTAGTTTTTTAGAGAAAAAAAATCACAGTTGAAAGCTGGGGAAATTAGTAGCCTGATAGTTATACAGAGGCATTGCGTGAACATTTTGGAGTTATTCATAGCTGCATAAAATGTAACCATTTGAACACATTTGGTTTGTTTTTAGGCATCACATTGATTTTATAACAATTTTTCACAATTATATATTTTTTGTTTGTTTTATGCATTTGAAGAATGAAGATCATCTTCTTAAGAACAAATTGTGTTATTTTATACAAATTGCAAACAATTGCTGTTTTGTTGATTTTTGCTACCCCGTCAGAATTTGCTACCCGTCAGTGCGCATGTGCACACTTACGTCACTACATTCCACATACGTTGTAAAGAATATATGGAATGTGGTGATGTATGTGCACTCATTCGCACTGACAGGGTAGCAAATTATGACGGTGTGTAGCATGTCTGGACACTTTGTCTGTGCATGCACGCCATTGATATATGGAGCTGCAAATTACTATTGGATAAACTGGTTACTTAAGATTATGTACATATAGAGCCTCACTTTTAATTGTCATGATCTATGGAGCTGGAAATTACAATTGGACAGACTGTTAACTTTTTACATTTTGAGGGGGCACGCAGCCCACATGCGCGGACAAAGCGTCGAGACTCGCTACTAGCCGTCAGAAATTGCTCCCTGTCAGTGTGCATGAGCGCACATACATCACCGCATTCCACACATTCTTTACAACATATGTAGAATGCAGTGACGTAAGTGCGCATACGCACTGACATGTAGCAAAAATTGACAGAACACCAGAAACAAGGTTTTCTTTCTGTTCTGAAACTGTTCACACTCTGCTGATATGTTAATCTATTGCAAGGCAACAAATGATTAAATACAATGTTATTAATGTCCTTTTAATTTTTACTGACCTTTACATTTCTGTAGTCTGTTTTCTCATGAGTAAACAACTTTATTAGAATAGTAATACTTTCTCCAACATAGGTGTGTCCGGTCCACGGCGTCATCCTTACTTGTGGGATATTCTCTTCCCCAACAGGAAATGGCAAAGAGCCCAGCAAAGCTGGTCACATGATCCCTCCTAGGCTCCGCCTACCCCAGTCATTCTCTTTGCCGTTGTACAGGCAACATCTCCACGGAGATGGCTTAGAGTTTTTTAGTGTTTAACTGTAGTTTTTATTATTCAATCAAGAGTTTGTTATTTTGAAATAGTGCTGGTATGTACTATTTACTCAGAAACAGAAAAGAGATGAAGATTTCTGTTTGTATGAGGAAAATGATTTTAGCAACCGTCACTAAAATCCATGGCTGTTCCACACAGGACTGTTGAGAGCAATTAACTTCAGTTGGGGGAACAGTGAGCAGTCTCTTGCTGCTTGAGGTATGACACATTCTAACAAGACGATGTAATGCTGGAAGCTGTCATTTTCCCTCTGGGATCCGGTAAGCCATGTTTATTACGATTGTAAATAAGGGCTTCAAAAAGGGCTTATTAAGACTGTAGACTTTTTTTGGGCTAAATCGATTGATTATTAACACATATTTAGCCTTGAGGAATCATTTTATCTGGGTATTTTGATATAATAATATCGGCAGGCACTGTTTTAGACACCTTATTCTTTAGGGGCTTTCCCAAAGCATAGGCAGAGCCTCATTTTCGCGCCGGTGTTGCGCACTTGTTTTTGAGAGGCATGGCATGCAGTCGCATGTGAGAGGAGCTCTGATACTTAGAAAAGACTTTCTGAAGGCGTCATTTGGTATCGTATTCCCCTTGGGGCTTGGTTGGGTCTCAGCAAAGCAGATACCAGGGACTGTAAAGGGGTTAAAGTTCAAAACGGCTCCGGTTCCGTTATTTTAAGGGTTAAAGCTTCCAAATTTGGTGTGCAATACTTTTAAGGCTTTAAGACACTGTGGTGAAAATTTGGTAAATTTTGAACAATTCCTTCATGTTTTTTCGCATTTGCAGTAATAAAGTGTGTTCAGTTTAAAATTTAAAGTGACAGTAACGGTTTTATTTTATAACGTTTTTTGTACTTGTTATCAAGTTTATGCCTGTTTAACATGTCTGAACTACCAGATAGACTGTGTTCTGAATGTGGGGAAGCCAGAATTCCTATTCATTTAAATAAATGTGATTTATGTGACAATGAATGCCCAAGATGATTCCTCAAGTGAGGGGAGTAAGCATGGTACTGCATCATTCCCTCCTTCGTCTACACGAGTCTTGCCCACTCAGGAGGCCCCTAGTACATCTAGCGCGCCAATACTCCTTACTATGCAACAATTAACGGCTGTAATGGATAATTCTGTCAAAAACATTTTAGCCAAAATGAACACTTATCAGCGTAAGCGCGACTGCTCTGTTTTAGATACTGAAGAGCATGACGACGCTGATATTAATATTTCTGAAGGGCCCCTAACTCAGTCTGATGGGGCCAGGGAGGTTTTGTCTGAGGGAGAAATTACTGATTCAGGGAACATTTCTCAACAAGCTGAACCTGATGTGATTGCATTTAAATTTAAGTTGGAACATCTCCGCATTCTGCTTAAGGAGGTATTATCCACTCTGGATGATTGTGACAAGTTGGTCATCCCAGAGAAACTATGTAAAATGGACAAGTTCCTAGAGGTGCCGGGGCTCCCAGAAGCTTTTCCTATACCCAAGCGGGTGGCGGACATTGTTAATAAAGAATGGGAAAGGCCCGGTATTCCTTTCGTCCCTCCCCCCATATTTAAAAAATTGTTTCCTATGGTCGACCCCAGAAAGGACTTATGGCAGACAGTCCCCAAGGTCGAGGGAGCGGTTTCCACTTTAAACAAACGCACCACTATACCCATAGAGGATAGTTGTGCTTTCAAAGATCCTATGGATAAAAAATTAGAAGGTTTGCTTAAAAAGATGTTTGTTCAGCAGGGTTACCTTCTACAACCAATTTCATGCATTGTCCCTGTCGCTACAGCCGCATGTTTCTGGTTCGATGAGCTGATAAAGGCGGTCGACAATGATTCTCCTCCTTATGAGGAGATTATGGACAGAATCAATGCTCTCAAATTGGCTAATTCTTTCACCCTAGACGCCACTTTGCAATTGGCTAGGTTAGCGGCTAAGAATTCTGGGTTTGCTATTGTGGCGCGCAGAGCGCTTTGGTTGAAATCTTGGTCGGCTGATGCGTCTTCCAAGAACAAGCTACTTAACATTCCTTTCAAGGGGAAAACGCTGTTTGGCCCTGACTTGAAAGAGATTATCTCGGATATCACTGGGGGTAAGGGCCACGCCCTTCCTCAGGATCGGCCTTTCAAGGCAAAAAATAAACCTAATTTTCGTCCCTTTCGTAGAAATGGACCAGCCCAAAGTGCTACGTCCTCTAAGCAAGAGGGTAATACTTCTCAAGCCAAGCCAACTTGGAGACCAATGCAAGGCTGGAACAAGGGAAAGCAGGCCAAGAAACCTGCCACTGCTACCAAGACAGCATGAAATGTTGGCCCCCGATCCGGGACCGGATCTGGTGGGGGGCAGACTTTCTCTCTTCGCTCAGGCTTGGGCAAGAGATGTTCTGGATCCTTGGGCGCTAGAAATAGTCTCCCAAGGTTATCTTCTGGAATTCAAGGGACTTCCCCCAAGGGGGAGGTTCCACAGGTCTCAGTTGTCTTCAGACCACATAAAAAGACAGGCATTCTTACATTGTGTAGAAGACCTGTTAAAAATGGGAGTGATTCATCCCGTTCCATTAAGAGAACAAGGGATGGGGTTCTACTCCAATCTGTTTATAGTTCCCAAAAAAGAGGGAACGTTCAGACCAATCTTAGATCTCAAGATCTTAAACAAGTTTCTCAAGGTTCCATCGTTCAAGATGGAAACCATTCGAACTATTCTTCCTTCCATCCAGGAAGGTCAATTCATGACCACGGTGGATTTAAAGGATGCGTATCTACATATTCCTATCCACAAGGAACATCATCGGTTCCTGAGGTTCGCATTCCTGGACAAACATTACCAGTTCGTGGCGCTTCCTTTCGGATTAGCCACTGCTCCAAGGATTTTCACAAAGGTACTAGGGTCCCTTCTAGCTGTGCTAAGACCAAGGGGCATTGCTGTAGTACCTTACTTGGACGACATTCTGATTCAAGCGTCGTCCCTTCCTCAAGCAAAGGCTCACACGGACATTGTCCTGGCCTTTCTCAGATCTCACGGATGGAAAGTGAACGTGGAAAAGAGTTCTCTATCTCCGTCAACAAGGGTTCCCTTCTTGGGAACAATAATAGACTCCTTAGAAATGAGGATTTTTCTGACAGAGGCCAGAAAAACAAAACTTCTAGACTCTTGTCGGATACTCCATTCCGTTCCTCTTCCTTCCATAGCTCAGTGCATGGAAGTGATCGGGTTGATGGTAGCGGCAATGGACATAGTTCCTTTTGCACGCATTCATCTAAGACCATTACAACTGTGCATGCTCAGTCAGTGGAATGGGGACTATACAGACTTGTCTCCGAAGATACAAGTAAATCAGAGGACCAGAGACTCACTCCGTTGGTGGCTGTCCCTGGACAACCTGTCACGAGGGATGACATTCCGCAGACCAGAGTGGGTCATTGTCACGACCGACGCCAGTCTGATGGGCTGGGGCGCGGTCTGGGGATCCCTGAAAGCTCAGGGTCTTTGGTCTCGGGAAGAATCTCTTCTACCGATAAATATTCTGGAACTGAGAGCGATATTCAATGCTCTCAAGGCTTGGCCTCAGCTAGCGAGGGCCAAGTTCATACGGTTTCAATCAGACAACATGACAACTGTTGCGTACATCAACCATCAGGGGGGAACAAGGAGTTCCCTGGCGATGGAAGAAGTGACCAAAATCATTCTATGGGCGGAGTCTCACTCCTGCCACCTGTCTGCTATCCACATCCCAGGAGTGGAAAATTGGGAAGCGGATTTTCTGAGTCGTCAGACATTGCATCCGGGGGAGTGGGAACTCCATCCGGAAATCTTTGCCCAAGTCACTCAGCTGTGGGGCATTCCAGACATGGATCTGATGGCCTCTCGTCAGAACTTCAAAGTTCCTTGCTACGGGTCCAGATCCAGGGATCCCAAGGCGGCTCTAGTGGATGCACTAGTAGCACCTTGGACCTTCAAACTAGCTTATGTGTTCCCGCCGTTTCCTCTCATCCCCAGGCTGGTAGCCAGGATCAATCAGGAGAGGGCGTCGGTGATCTTGATAGCTCCTGCGTGGCCACGCAGGACTTGGTACGCAGATCTGGTGAATATGTCATCGGCTCCTCCTTGGAAGCTACCTTTGAGACGAGACCTTCTTGTTCAGGGTCCGTTCGAACATCCGAATCTGGTTTCACTCCAGCTGACTGCTTGGAGATTGAACGCTTGATCTTATCGAAGCGAGGATTCTCAGATTCTGTTATCGATACTCTTGTTCAGGCCAGAAAGCCTGTAACTAGAAAGATTTACCACAAAATTTGGAAAAAATATATCTGTTGGTGTGAATCTAAAGGATTCCCTTGGGACAAGGTTAAGATTCCTAGGATTCTATCCTTCCTTCAAGAAGGATTAGAAAAAGGATTATCTGCAAGTTCCCTGAAGGGACAGATTTCTGCCTTGTCTGTGTTACTTCACAAAAAGCTGGCCGCTGTGCCAGATGTTCAAGCCTTTGTTCAGGCTCTGGTTAGAATTAAGCCTGTTTACAAACCTTTGACTCCTCCTTGGAGTCTCAATTTAGTTCTTTCAGTTCTTCAGGGGGTTCCGTTTGAACCCTTGCATTCCGTTGATATTAAGTTATTATCTTGGAAAGTTTTGTTTTTAGTTGCAATTTCTTCTGCTAGAAGAGTTTCAGAATTATCTGCTCTGCAGTGTTCTCCTCCTTATCTGGTGTTCCATGCAGATAAGGTGGTTTTACGTACTAAACCTGGTTTTCTTCCAAAAGTTGTTTCTAACAAAAACATTAACCAGGAGATTATCGTACCTTCTCTGTGTCCGAAACCAGTTTCAAAGAAGGAACGTTTGTTGCACAATTTGGATGTTGTTCGCGCTCTAAAATTCTATTTAGATGCTACAAAGGATTTTAGACAAACATCTTCCTTGTTTGTTGTTTATTCCGGTAAAAGGAGAGGTCAAAAAGCAACTTCTACCTCTCTCTCTTTTTGGATTAAAAGCATCATCAGATTGGCTTACGAGACTGCCGGACGGCAGCCTCCCGAAAGAATCACAGCTCATTCCACTAGGGCTGTGGCTTCCACATGGGCCTTCAAGAACGAGGCTTCTGTTGATCAGATATGTAGGGCAGCGACTTGGTCTTCACTGCACACTTTTACCAAATTTTACAAGTTTGATACTTTTGCTTCTTCTGAGGCTATTTTTGGGAGAAAGGTTTTGCAAGCCGTGGTGCCTTCCATTTAGGTGACCTGATTTGCTCCCTCCCTTCATCCGTGTCCTAAAGCTTTGGTATTGGTTCCCACAAGTAAGGATGACGCCGTGGACCGGACACACCTATGTTGGAGAAAACAGAATTTATGTTTACCTGATAAATTACTTTCTCCAACGGTGTGTCCGGTCCACGGCCCGCCCTGGTTTTTTTAATCAGGTCTGATAATTTATTTTCTTTAACTACAGTCACCACGGTACCATATGGTTTCTCCTATGCAAATATTCCTCCTTAACGTCGGTCGAATGACTGGGGTAGGCGGAGCCTAGGAGGGATCATGTGACCAGCTTTGCTGGGCTCTTTGCCATTTCCTGTTGGGGAAGAGAATATCCCACAAGTAAGGATGACGCCGTGGACCGGACACACCGTTGGAGAAAGTAATTTATCAGGTAAACATAAATTCTGTTTTTAGTAAGCTATTCCTGACTGCCCACTAGTTAGACTTTTTTGGCCTACCCATGGTTTATATTGGTACCATTTGCACTTGGTTCGAAGCCTCCCACTTTCTTTTTTTTGGAATGTCGCTATCCACCGATAAAACAGTGGAAATTCTCATCATTAGCCAGTGAGCATTCAACCCTTAAGGCCCCAAATGAGTGTGCTTCAAAATCTGCAGCTTAAACATAACATTTTTCATGCAAAATTTTACATTTTATGTTGTGACGGAATTAATTTACACGGCCCCTTTTAAACATGGGCATAGACAACTAAACAAATATTACTTAAATCTTTATGCCACACACATGCTGCTTTTTCCTTTATTACTTTATGCTATCTGGTCAAGGTGACGCAGAAAACCTAGAGTCAATTTGACTTACACAAATTGGTTGTTTTTCCTACTTTTTAACAGAACTGTATTCCTACTCGCACCTTTAAGTAGCATATTTTCCAGGGATATCTCATTCCATTATTTTGATATCCTCATTTCTCTTGTTAAGTGTGTTCAGTCCACGGGTCATCCATTACTTATGGGATATATTCTCCTTCCCAACAGGAAGTTGCAAGAGGATCACCCAAGCAGAGCTGCTATATAGCTCCTCCCCTCACATGTCATATCCAGTAATTCTCTTGCAACCCTCAACAAAGAAGGAGGTCGCGAGAGGAGCTGGAGTTTTTACTTATCTATTCTTCAATCAAAAGTTTGTTATTTTAAATGGCACCGGAGTGTGCTGTTTTTCTATCTCAGGCAGTATTTGGAAGAAGAAACTGCCTGCGTTTTTTTTCTATGATCTTAGCAGGCGTAACTAAGATCCACTGGCTGTTCTCGACATTCTGAGGAGTGGGGTAACTTCAGAAACTGGGAATAGCATGCGGGGTCCTCCGCAAATGAGGTATGTGCAGTACTTTATTTTCTGGGAATGGAATTGACTAAGAAAATACTGCTGTTACCGTATGATGTAAGTACAGCCTTAAATGCAGTAGTGGCAACTGGTATCAGGCTGATAAATGTATGCGCAGTCGAGTTATTTTCTAGGGACTAGAATTTGACTGGGAAAATACTGTTAAAACTGAAATAATACTTAAGCCTTATCTGCAGTGGTAGCGACTGGTAGCAGGCTTAGTGATAACTTTGCATGACATTGGAAAATGTTGCTTTTTAATAAAACGTTTACTGGCATGTTATTCGTTTTTGTGAGGTACTTTGGTGATAAATCTCTTTGGGCATGATTTTTTTTCCACATGGCTAACATATTTTTCTGCATGGAAACCGTTATATCAGGGCTCCCACTGTTGTGATAGGAGTGGGAGGGACCTTGTTTTAGCGCCTTGTTGCGCAGTTAAAATTCTAGCACAGTCTTCCTGCTTCTTCCTCCTTGATCCAGGACGTCTCTAGAGAGCTCAGGGGTCTGCAAAATTCATTTGTGAGGGAGGTAATCAGTTACAGCAGATCTGTGACAGTGTGCTGTTACAGCATTAAATCTTAATTGATATCCATTTTATCCGTTTTGGGTATTGAGGGGTTAATCATCCTTTTGCTAATGGGTGCAATCCTCTGCTAATAATACACTTCTTGTTAAGGATTGTTTAATTATATCTGTATTTTTTGAAGCGCTGCAGCGTTTTTTATATTGCTTGTAAACTTATTGAAAGTGATTTCCAAGCTTGCTAGTTTAATTGCTAAGTCTGTTTAAACATGTCTGATTCAGAGGAAACTGTTTGTTCATCATGTTCAAAAGCCAATGTGGAGCCCAA
Source organism: Bombina bombina (assembly GCF_027579735.1). Classification (NCBI taxonomy): domain Eukaryota; kingdom Metazoa; phylum Chordata; class Amphibia; order Anura; family Bombinatoridae; genus Bombina; species Bombina bombina. The sequence continues at coordinate 230,131,005 of NC_069499.1, forward strand.
TAGAACGATGTGTACCAATTGTATTGATATTGCTTTGAATAAAAGTCAATCCGTACCGATAAGGAAACTATCACCAGACAACGAGGGGGAAGTTATGCCGCCTAACTCTCCTCACGTGTCAGTACCTGCGTCTCCCGCTGGGGAGATGCGTAGGATTGAGACGCCAAGTACATCTAGGCCCTTACAAATCACTTTACATGATATGGCTAATGTTATGAAAGAAGTATTATATAATATGCCCGAATTAAGGGGCAAACGCGATAGCTCTGGGTTAAGGACAGAGCGCGCTGATGACACGAGAGCCATGTCTGATTCTGTGTCACAATTTGCAGAACATGAGGACGGTGAGCTTCATTCTGTCGGTGACGGTTCTGATCCGGGGAGACCGGATTCAGAAATTTCAAATTTTAAATTTAAGCTTGAGAACCTCCGTGTGTTACTAGGGGAGGTATTAGCGGCTCTGAATGATTGTGACACGGTGGCAATTCCAGAGAAATTGTGTAGGTTGGATAGATACTATGCGGTACCGGTGTGTACTGACGTCTTTCCTATACCAAAAGACTTACAGAAATTATTAGTAAGGAGTGGGATAGACCCGGTGTGCCTTTTTCCCCTCCCCCGATATTTAGAAAAATGTTCCCTATAGACGCCACCACACGAGACTTATGGCAGACGGTCCCTAAGGTGGAGGGAGCAGTTTCTACGTTAGCCAAGCGTACCACTATCCCGGTGGAGGATAGCTGTGCTTTCTCAGATCCAATGGATAAAAAATTAGAGGGTTATCTTAAGAAAATGTTTGTTCAACAGGGTTTTATATTGCAGCCTCTTGCATGCATTGCGCCTGTCACGGCTGCAGCGGCATTCTGGTTTGAGTCTCTGGAAGAGGCGATTCGCACAGAGCCATTGGATGAGGCTTTGAGCAAAGTTAGAACCCTTAAGCAAGCTAATGCGTTTGTTTCAGATGCCGTAGTACATCTAACCAAACTTACGGCTAAAAATTCTGGTTTCGCCATACAGGCGCGCAGAGCGCTCTGGCTTAAATCCTGGTCAGCGGATGTAACTTCCAAGTCTAAGCTACTTAACATTCCTTTCAAAGGGCAGACCTTATTCGGGCCCGGCTTGAAGGAAATTATTGCTGACATTACGGGAGGTAAGGGCCACGCCCTTCCTCAGGACAGGGCCAAACCAAAGGCCAAACAGTCTAATTTTCGTGCCTTTCGTAACTTCAAGGCAGGAGCAGCATCGACTTCCTCCGCTCCAAAACAGGAAGGAACTACTGCTCGTTACAGACAGGGTTGGAAAGGCAACCAGTCATGGAACAAGGGCAAGCAGGCCAGAAAGCCTACTCCCGCCCCTAAGACAGCATGAAGACAGGGCCCCCTATCCGGAGACGGATTTAGTGGGGGGCAGACTTTCTCTCTTCGCCCAGGCTTGGGCAAGAGATGTGCAGGATCCCTGGACGTTAAAGATTATATCTCAGGGATACCTTCTGGATTTCAAAACCTCTCCTCCACAAGGGAGGTTCCATCTTTCGAGGTTATCAACAAACCTAGTAAAGAGAGAGGCATTTCTACAATGTGTACAAGACCTCTTAATCATGGGAGTGATCCACTCAGTTCCGCGATCGGAACAGGGACAAGGATTTTACTCAAATCTATTTGTGGTTCCCAAAAAAGAGGGAACCTTCAGACCAATCTTGGATTTAAAGATCTTAAACAAATTCCTAAGGGTACCATCGTTCAAGATGGAAACCATTCGAACCATCCTACCCATGATCCAAGAGGGTCAATATATGACCACAGTGGACTTAAAGGATGCTTACCTTCATATACCGATTCACAAAGATCATTATCGGTACCTAAGGTTTGCCTTTCTAGACAGGCATTACCAGTTTGTGGCTCTTCACTTCGGGTTAGCCACGGCCCCGAGAATTTTTACGAAGGTTCTGGGCTCACTTCTGGCGGTACTAAGACCACGAGGCATAGCGGTGGCTCCGTACCTAGACGACATTCTGATACAAGCGTCAAGTTTTCAGAATGCAAAGTCTCATACAGAGATAGTTCTAGCATTTCTGAGGTCGCATGGGTGGAAAGTGAACGTGGAAAAGAGTTCTCTGTTACCACTCACAAGGGTTCCTTTTCTAGGGACTCTTATAGATTCTGTAGAGATGAAGATTTACCTGACGGAGTCCAGGTTATCAAAGATTCTCAATGCTTGCCGTGTCCTTCATTCCGTTCCAAGCCCATCAGTAGCTCAGTGCATGGAGGTAATCGGCTTAATGGTCGCGGCAATGGACATAGTGCCATTTGCGCGCCTGCATCTCAGACCGCTGCAACTATGCATGCTCAGTCAATGGAACGGAGATTACTCAGATCTGTCCCCTTTGCTAAATCTGGACCAGGAGACCAGAGATTCTCTTCTCTGGTGGTTGTCACCGGTTCATCTGTCCAAAGGAATGACCTTTCGCAGACCAGATTGGACGATTGTAACAACGGATGCCAGCCTTCTAGGCTGGGGAGCAGTCTGGAATTCCCTGAAGGCTCAGGGATCGTGGACTCAGGAGGAGAAACTCCTTCCAATAAACATTCTAGAATTAAGAGCAATATTCAATGCTCTTCTAGCTTGGCCTCAGTTAGCAAAACTGAGGTTCATCAGATTTCAGTCGGACAATATCACGACTGTGGCTTACATCATTAATCAAGGGGGAACCAGGAGTTCCCTAGCGATGTTGGAAGTCTCGAAGATAATTCGCTGGGCAGAGTCTCACTCTTGCCACCTGTCAGCGATTTACATCCCGGGCGTAGAGAACTGGGAGGCGGATTTCTTAAGTCGCCAGACTTTTCATCCGGGAGAGTGGGAACTTCACCCGGAGGTATTTGCTCAACTGATTCGTCGTTGGGGCAAACCGGATCTGGATCTCATGGCATCTCGCCAGAACGCGAAGCTTCCTTGTTACGGATCCAGGTCCAGGGACCCGGGAGCGGTGCTGGTAGATGCATTAGCAGCCCCTTGGGTTTTCAACATAGCTTATGTGTTTCCACCATTTCCGTTGCTACCTCGACTGATTGCCAGGATCAAACAGGAGAGGGCATCGGTAATTCTGATAGCGCCTGCGTGGCCACGCAGGACCTGGTATGCAGACCTAGTGGACATGTCGTCCTGTCCACCATGGTCTCTTCCTCTGAGGCAGGACCTTCTAATTCAGGGTCCTTTCAACCATCCAAACCTAATTTCTCTGAGGCTGACTGCCTGAAAATTGAAAGCTTGATTCTATCAAAGCGTGGGTTTTCGGATTCGGTTATTGATACATTAATACAGGCTCGGAAACCTGCGACCAGAAAAATGTACCATAAGATATGGCGTAAATATTTATATTGGTGCGAATCCAAGAGTTACTCATGGAGTAAGGTTAGGATTCCTAGGATATTGGCTTTTCTACAAGAGGGTTTGGAAAAAGGGTTTATCCGCTAGTTCGCTAAAGGGACAGATTTCAGCTCTGTCTATTCTTTTACACAAACGTCTGGCAGAGAATCCAGACGTCCAGGCCTTTTGTCAGGCTTTGGCTAGAATTAAGCCTGTGTTTAAAGCTGTTGCTCCTCTGTGGAGCTTAAACTTGGTTCTTAAAGTTCTTCAGGGTGTTCCGTTTGAACCCCTTCATTCCATTGATATTAAGCTTTTATCTTGGAAAGTTTTGTTTTTGATGGCTATTTCCTCGGCTCGAAGAGTCTGAGTTATCTGCCTTACATTGTGATTCTCCTTATCTGATCTTTCATTCAGACAAGGTAGTACTGCGTACTAAACCTGGGTTTTTGCCTAAGGTTGTTTCTAACAGGAATATCAATCAAGAGATTGTTGTTCCATCATTATGTCCTAATCCTTCTTCAAAGAAGGAACGTCTTTTGCATAATCTAGACGTAGTCCGTGCTCTGAAGTTCTACTTACAGGCAACTAAGGATTTTAGACAAACTTCTTCTCTGTTTGTCGTTTACTCTGGACAGAGGAGAGGTCAAAAGGCTTCGGCTACCTCTCTCTCTTTTTGGCTTCGTAGCATAATACGTTTAGCCTATGAGACTGCTGGACAGCAGCCTCCTGAAAGAATTACAACTCATTCCACTAGAGCTGTGGCTTCCACCTGGGCCTTTAAGAATGAGGCCTCTGTTGAACAGATTTGCAAGGCTGCAACTTGGTCTTCACTTCATACTTTTTCCAAATTTTACAAATTTGACACTTTCGCTTCTTCGGAGGCTGGTTTTGGGAGAAAGGTTCTACAGGCAGTGGTTCCTTCTGCTTAATGTTCCTGCCTTGTCCCTCCCATTATCCGTGTACTTAGCTTTGGTATGGGTATCCCATAAGTAATGGATGACCCGTGGACTGAACACACTTAACAAGAGAAAACATAATTTATGCTTACCTGATAAATTTATTTCTCTTGTAGTGTGTTCAGTCCACGGCCCGCCCTGTCTTTTTAAGGCAGGTTCTAAATTTTATAATTATAACTCCAGTCACCACTGCACCTTATAGTTTCTCCTTTCTCGTCTTGTTTCGGTCGAATGACTGGATATGACATGTGAGGGGAGGAGCTATATAGCAGCTCTGCTTGGGTGATCCTCTTGCAACTTCCTGTTGGGAAGGAGAATATATCCTATAAGTAATGGATGACCCGTGGACTGAACACACTACAAGAGAAATAAATTTATCAGGTAAGCATAAATTATGTTTTTTTCCCCTCAACCTTTATATGGTGTTTTGTGGAGTGACTCTTGTTACCAGGTCATATATCTCCTGTCTCAAGTACCCTGCCCAAATCGTAACTCTCTTGATTTGACAGTATGTCTAGTACTCCTTTTTTCTTTTCAGAAACTATATCAAAGGATTTGCCAATGCTATTGTTACTACCCTCTGCCAAATTTCACATGACAGGTTCTTGTTAAAACCAATTTTGGACTATGGTTTAGGTTCTTGATAAAAACATTATTTTATGAAGCTTGGTTAAATATGATCTCACAGTAGAATATTGGAGAAAACAAGATCACTGTGTAATACAAACTTCATGTTCAAACTGACAGTACATAAATACCTATATTTTGCTTTTCAAGTACCTACTAGTAGATTTATTTGATTGCACTCTTAAATGGACAGTAAAGTAAGCACATTTCTGATGGAGGGGTTCTAAAGATTAACATATCAGCCAAGTCTAAACATTTTTAAAACAAATTGACACCTTTGCTGCAGATATTTTTCAGTAGCCAAACTTCACCCACCACTTTCCTTATTTGGAGGAGCCAATCTGTGCTTGAGTCATTGGCTGAAATTCATGGTCATTGTGCTAGTATAAAGTTCATTGTTTTGCAAGTGTTATCTGTTAACGCCAGTTACAGAATGATATCGAGCAGTATTAGTGTGCTTTCACTTTCACCTCAATATATAGAGCTAAATTACATGATAAAAGAGCAAATTAAAAAGTGTATTACAAGGTCAATGTGCTGTGCATAACTAAACCTTTTATATTAAAATCTGAATTTGTTTACTGTCCCTTTTTAATTTTTCGTTCCTTACCCTTGGCTCAATTTGATTGACAGGTGTAAGCCTTTTAAACATTTTGATATTTGTCTGCCTTCTCCAAATGTGTGTGCAAAACTATTTACTGATCATTTAAGAATCCTGTTTTATTTGCTTTAATTTTAAAGGAAGTTATTCATGGGTAAGTATATATCTTGGTGTGTGTATTTGCATTTTCCCTCTTTAAATACATTTTTGTCTTGTGTGCCATATATAATTTAATTCCTTTTTTGTATGTGTTAACATTTGTGAAAATAAAACCTGTGTGCACTGGGCCCTGTGTGCTGGCAAAAAATGTTTTTCTCATTCCCTCTAGACTAACTTTTGTTCTGCTGTCCTTTTGTGATGAATAAATAGGGCAACGGTTACCCTAAGCTTTGCAAGGAGAGGTTATTTGCCTGGTGGTCCTCTGCGTTATAACTCTTATCTAAGATACTAGTTTTTAAGAGCCATTCTGTGCATGCTTTGGGTTTATAACATCAACCTGTATTGCAGACTATTTTAGGGGCAGAACACCAAGAAAACAACATGTGCGACGTATCACTATGGATGAAAAGGGAGCCCCATCCTATCTTGCATGTGGCAGGGAGAACATAATGAAGCAGATAAAACCGGACGGGGAGAGAAATTGGAGCAACTTCTAAATGGGACCGAAGTTATGAAGACTTTTTTTTTTTACCTTTTTTTGATGGGTGTTAACTTTTCTCTCCCCTTTGGGTGCCTGATTATTTTTTTCAGGCTCAGTGATGATCCACTAGCAATGTCAAGTCCATTCGCCTACAAACTGTAACTGATTTTCTGCTGCATTCATGACATTTGCGGTTAAACACTTCCTGTATAGCACAATTTCTCTTTTGGGCATTTTCACCCATGCTTGACCTTACTGCAATATTAACCTAAGAAGAAATCCCTGTTTACTAAATATGAGTCCCAAGAGACACCCATTTTTAAAAGGATATGTTCTAGTTATCAGTGAAGTTAAATTCTCAGATCACTAGTCAAGATTGAAACATATACATATATATATATATTAGCTGTTCTATTGTAATATGGTTTTGTAAATAGCAGTTGTTAAATGTCAATACAAGTAAATCTATTTGAAGAATCTTTTTACAGGACAGCAGTCATTTAAAGTGGAACATTTATGTTTAGGCTTCTGGGTCCTTTAAAAAAAAAAAACATTTAAATGGGCTACATGTTATGTCTTTATTTTTTCCTTCTAATTCCTGTATAATTTAAAAATAATCCCCTTCTCTATTATCATTCATTTTATTCAGTTAACATCGATATTCAGAGGCCGATCAATTCCTTTAACCACAAAATACAGATTGTGCTGGTAGTTGAAAACCTACGTAGCCAAGCCTAACGGAATACATACAAAAGAGCAAATATGTAGTGCAACATGGTGAGAGGTTTATTTTCCCTAAAAATCTTGTGAAATAAAAATTGGATATTCTATTGTACACAGTGTAGCAGTGGATTCCTTTTTTTAATACAATATTTAGTTATCCTTTTGTTATCATCATCATCATCTAGAATCTTAGGCATGGTAGTTCCACTTTAAGTCACAGGTTCCTGGCAATCTGTATTATAGCACAATGGAGTAAGAAATAAATCTGTATGATTTTAGTCAGTTTCCTTTATAATGTTACATCCTAACATCTGTTTGGAGCAATGTTTTTTTTATATTTTAGGCAGGCAAAAAGGTAAAACAACATATGAAGTATCTGGTGAAATGCAGAATTTGATCTTTCAAACTAGTTTGTGTCTGGATTCAAGAAATGAAAGAATGTATTAGTCTGCTATTATCTGTGTGTTTATAACTAGTGCCTTTTTCACTCATGAATTGTGCGGTTTCACCAATAAAAATGTAATTTGAAAACGTCCAGATGAAAACCAGACATTTATATGTATAGTGTTTGTATATTTGTGTTTTTGTATGTATGATTAAATATATATATAAATTTTATAAAATAAAAAAATACTGTTAAGTTTTGTTTTTTTCATGCTATCAAGAAATACTATTGCACAAAAATAACATTGCTTGGGACTTCCAGAGGACGTTTCGTTCAAAATTTGTTGAATTGTGAGCTGCTAAATTACAGTTGTAACATTACCTCAGGGGTAAAGGAAATGCCTTGGATTTAATTACCAAATGGTATTTTGTTAAAGCACAAGCCCACATTGTGTTTAATGTGTAAATATGGCCGTTTTTTTTCTTCTGTTTTAAATATTCTAAATGCAACTTTTAAGTGTCATTGTGTGTTTCTTATTTCTATTTAATTAAACTGAACCTAAATATTACCATTCATATTGTTGATGTGGCTTTTTTTTCTCTCTCTCCCTGTTTTTGTGCTTGCGTAGGCACCATGAAGAAACGCCTGCTGATGCCTAGCAGGGGTAAGGCCAATAAGTTCCCACCAGCATCTGCTATGAGAATGTGCCTGTGTAATTTGTGGCTTCTTTAGGCTTCTCGTTTGTGTTGTGGCTTTCTAGTGCTGTGTTTGTGTTAAATGTTATGGACAATATCTTTCACAATTCTAGACAAGCACACATACATCTGAAGTGGTAGATCTAAACATGTTTAATATTGAACTACTTTTATTTGAATTACCCATGTCTTTGAGATGTTATACATAATTTACTTTAAAAATAAGCATCTTAATTTTTTAAGCCACTTACAAGGTGCATGATTTCATTCTTGTCTAGTCCTTCTCATCAACATCATTTGTATCCATTGTTATATAAAATGTTTCTTGCACTACTTAAGCTACTATCATGTGTAAGAAGGGCTAATTAAAGAAACCAAGCAAACTAAGGATATGTGTTGCTGACAAAGTACAGGCAGGCCGATAGAATGCAGACTTTATCTGTGAGGGATTACTATTTAAAGGGACATGAAAAATGTTTGTTTCATGATTCAGATAGAGCATAGAATTCTAAACAACTTTCTTTCATGTAAGTGGCAAGAATCCATGAGCTAGTGACATATGGGATATACATTCCTACCAGGAGGGGGCAAAGTTTCCCAAACCTCAAAATGCCTATAAATACACCTCCCACCACACACATACCTCAGTTTTACAAACTTTGCCTCCTAAGTTGCGCTTGATTTCTTCTGTGATAGGCGCTTCTAAGCATTCTGAAGCCCAATTCCTCTCAGAGTACAGTGTTTGTCAGAGGGATGAGAAGGGAGTATTGTCTATTGATTTTATGGTTTCACCTATAGGAAATCTGTTCAAAGGCTCTCTGTAATCGGTCGCAGGGGTTCATAATTTTTTTAAGACACTCAGCTATGTTTGGCGCTTTATATTATTTCCATCTAAAGGGGAGGAGAGTCCACGGCTTCATGCATTACTATTGGGAATTAAGAACCTGGCCACCAGGAGGAGGCAAAGACACCCCAGCCAAAGGCTTAAATACCTCCCCCAGTCATTCTCTGCCTTTCGTCATGGGAGGATGGCAGAGAAGTGCCGGAGCTTCGGAGTAGACTCTTATGAAGGATAGTACTCTTCGTATTGGGACTGGAGTTTTAAGTAGTCCTGTCAGCCTCTCAGTGAGAGCCTGGGTAAAAGTTAGAGTCCGGAGATGCAGGGAGAGTCTTTCCGTGAAACCATCCCAACTCATATTAACAGCTCCACAAGCAATCAGCTCAAGTTCATGTCAGGAGCGAGGCTACTAACCTGTCACACTTGAAGGGCCGTGTTCCTGTTCCACAACGTAGATTCTGGTAAGATTGTTTCATTTTTTATTAATAGTGATAACATAGAAGACAGGGTCACAGTGTGACGCCTTTTTATCTTTACAGAATCAAGGGTTAATATTCCTGGAAACGGGATTATTGAACAGGGGGGGGTTATACATGATATTGTCATTTTGTGTCATTGCTGCGTTATGTGCGAGATGGGGCTCTTGCAATGTATGGAACTGTCAGGTTACTTGCGGGAATCTTGTGCGGCCATTTTTGGCGTGTTTTTCCCTAGTGCAGAGGCGGTCCTGTCTGGCACTCCATGTAACTCTCTCCTTCTCTGTTGATCTGTGGCACAGGAGACGTAGCGGTTTCTGTAGTCCGGGTCCTAGGTATAAAGATGCCTTTTTGTAAAATAAGTTAGTCTGAACAGGAGCTCAAGCTATGTAGGACTGACGCGTTAGAGGGCTCTCCCTCTTTAACCTCTTAAGGACATATGACGGAATTTTTCCGTCATAAAACAATTGAGCAAACTGAAAGCTGTGTCCTTAAAGGGTTAACAAAGTCTCATTCCTGTGTCTATTGTGAGGAGGTTCTGGTGGATTAGCCTGCTCAACTATGTTCCACATGCCTTGATAAAGTCACAACAACTAAATGTAAACGGATGTCTAGTACTACTGAGCCGTCCACCTCTGAGGGTGGTTCTTCCCGTGAGATGGGTTCCCTACATTCCTCTCCGATTGCACATGCAGTGCCCTGGGGTCCAACCGTAACTCCTTCGGGAGAGATTTGTTGGCCATCAGACTTTGCGGACCAACTGGAATCGGCGGTTTAGAAAGTGATCCATGCCTTACCACGTTCTGCTAAGTGCAAGCGTAGGGTGTATCATGACGGCCCGGCCCAGGTTTTGTCTACGCCAATGGAAGATTCAGAGGCTCTATACAATGACGAGGCCCACTCAGACTCTTCGGAGGAGGCACCTTCTGGGTCGGAGTCCGTGTCATCTAAACCTCCGGCTGCGGAGGAGCCTGGTTATAGGTTTAGGATGGAGAATTTGTGCTTTCTGCTGCAGCAGGTGCTTGCTACTTTAGACGTTCTGGAACCTGTGATTCCGGAGGAACCTGCGATTCCTAAGCTTGACAAGGTATACGAGGACAGGGTAGTACCTCAGACTTTCCCAGGTCCCGTTAAGATGGCAAATATTAAGAACGAATGGGAGCGATTACGTTCGTCCTTTTCCCCTTCTTCTTTTAAAAAAACTGTTCCCTATTCCGGACTCTCAGCTTGAGCTGTGGGGGACCATCCCTAAGGGAGATGGGACTATCTCTATGCTTGCGAAGCGGACAACTATTCCCCTTGAGGATAGTTCGTCATTTAAGGAGCCCATGGATAAAAAGCTGGAAAACATGTTTAGAAAGATGTTTCAGCACACAGGGTTTGTTTTTCAGCCAGCAGCGCCTGTTGCGGAGGTCGCTGAAGTGGCAACATATTGGTGTGAATCCCTGTGTGAAATGGACGAGGGGGAGACCTCCATCAACGAGATACAGGAAAGAAGGCGCTGAAGGTCGCCAATTTCACCTGTAATCAGTGGCGTAGCGTGGGGGGGGCCACAGGGGCGGTTGCCCCGGGCGCATAATTCTGAGGGGCGCAAAATGCTCAGCTCCCAGCCTCCCCAGTCCCCACCATCTCAAGACAGTAGACAGTCACAGTCCCACTCCCAGCGGCGTTACAGGGAGGCTAAAAAATCCGACAGGCGCCTGCGCCCAGCCAATCTGTCTCTCAAGTGAACTGTCTACTACTCTGAAGTCAAGACGTGCTGTGTAATGATTTAATTATCATAATTTATTAGTATAATCCTATCCGACCGTTAACTGCTGCTAGACTAGCGTTTACGTCACCATTTAGCATGGTCCACTCCCAGCGTGCATGTCAGGAGGGAGGAATAAGTCAGAGCAGCAGAGCCAGAGTGGAATTAGACTGACTAGCATGCCGCGCCTGCAACGATAAGGTTAGTGTCAACCCGAAATTACCAAACTCATCACCGGGTCTGTATCGGGACCAGACCACCAGTGCCACTGCCAGCCAGAATTATAATTAAATTATTATAGCCCCTGTTGCTGTTTTTGGGGCTATATGGGGTTTGGAAATAACAAATTGCACAATATGCAGCTTAGACTCTACCATTACCCAGGTGATGTCCCAGGGCCAGCCAGCCAAGTTCCAAAGGACCCAGAGTCACTCTGAGCCAGCCAGCCAAGTTCCAACTTCCAAAGGACCCAGTGTCTGAGCCAGCCAGCATGCCAGAGTGTGCGAGTGATCTATGCTGCTTTAAAGTGAAAGCCGGTTATTTTATTTCAAACTCATTTTTAACCTGCATAAAATAAAACATACAAGATGTAGATAAGTGAAAGACGGTTATTTTATTTCAAATTCATTTTTAACCTGCATAAAATAAAACATACAAGATGTAGATAAGTGAAAGACGGTTATTTTATTTCAAATTCATTTTTAACCTGGGTAAAACATACAAGATGTAGGATCTACATCTTGTATGTTTTACCCAGGTTAAAAATTAATTTGTCTACATCTTGTATGTTTTACCCAGGTTAAAAATGAATTTGAAATAAAATAACCGTCTTTCACTTTAAAGCAGCATAGATCACTCTCACACTCTGACATGCTGGCTCAGATGTATTTTAAAAATGAAATCCCATGTTTAAATATTGAACCAAAAAAAAAAAAAAAATTTAATTGTTAAGTTCTATAATGTACTTACTTAATGTATATAATAAAGTAATGGCTGCCTGCAACCATATTGAGTCCTAATTTTGAAGGATGAATGTGGAGTTTACAATTATATATATATATAGTATATATTTTTGTTGTTAAAAATAAAGCTTTGTTTGTTTTAAAACAAAAACCTGTCTCCTAAATTGTTGACATGGCTCCTAGATTCAAAGCAAATTTGCCAATCCCTACTGTACTGGTGGAAGAGATGCAGTCAGTGCTAATGGGTTAGGGGGGCACAATTTTGCCTTGCCCTGGGCGCTGACAAGCCACGCTACGCCACTGCCTGTAATGACAATATGTAAAATATTCGCCTGAATGCTAAGGTGTCAGGTTTTCTCCAACATAGGTGTGTCCGGTCCACGGCGTCATCCTTACTTGTGGGATATTCTCTTCCCCAACAGGAAATGGCAAAGAGCCCAGCAAAGCTGGTCACATGATCCCTCCTAGGCTCCGCCTACCCCAGTCATTCTCTTTGCCGTTGTACAGGCAACATCTCCACGGAGATGGCTTAGAGTTTTTTAGTGTTTAACTGTAGTTTTTCATTATTCAATCAAGAGTTTGTTATTTTCAAATAGTGCTGGTACGTACTATTTACTCAGAAACAGAAAAGAGATGAAGAATTCTGTTTGTATGAGGAAAATGATTTTAGCAACCGTAACTAAAATCCATGGCTGTTCCACACAGGACTGTTGAGAGCAATTAACTTCAGTTGGGGGAACAGTTTGCAGTCCCTTGCTGCTTGAGGTATGACACATTCTAACAAGACGATGTAATGCTGGAAGCTGTCATTTTCCCTATGGGATCCGGTAAGCCATGTTTATTACGATTGTAAATAAGGGCTTCACAAGGGCTTATTTAAACTGTAGACTTTTTCTGGGCTAAATCGATTGATTATTAACACATATTTAGCCTTGAGGAATCATTTTATCTGGGTATTTTGATAATAATATCGGCAGGCACTGTTTTAGACACCTTATTCTTTAGGGGCTTTCCCAAAGCATAGGCAGAGTCTCATTTTCGCGCCGGTGTTGCGCACTTGTTTTTGAGAGGCATGGCATGCAGTCGCATGTGAGAGGAGCTCTGATACTTATAAAAGACTTCTGAAGGCGTCATTTGGTATCGTATTCCCCTTTGGGTTTGGTTGGGTCTCAGCAAAGCAGATACCAGGGACTGTAAAGGGGTTTAAAACTTAAAACGGCTCCGGTTCCGTTATTTTAAGGGTTAAAGCTTCCAAAATTGGTGTGCAATATTTTCAAGGCTTTAAGACGCTGTGGTGAAAATTTGGTGAATTTTGAACAATTCCTTCATGTTTTTTCGCAATTGCAGTAATAAAGTGTGTTCAGTTTAAAATTTAAAGTGACAGTAACGGTTTTATTTTAAAACGTTTTTTGTACTTTCTGATCAAGTTTATGCCTGTTTAACATGTCTGAACTACCAGATAGACTGTGTTCTGAATGTGGGGAAGCCAGAATTCCTATTCATTTAAATAAATGTGATTTATGTGATAATGACAATGATGCCCAAGATGATTCCTCAAGTGAGGGGAGTAAGCATGGTACTGCATCATTCCCTCCTTCGTCTACACGAGTCTTGCCCACTCAGGAGGCCCCTAGTACATCTAGCGCGCCAATACTCCTTACTATGCAACAATTAACGGCTGTAATGGATAATTCTGTCAAAAACATTTTAGCCAAAATGAACCCTTGTCAGCGTAAGCGTGGCTGCTCTGTTTTAGTTACTGAAGAGCATGACGACGCTGATATTAATATCTCTGAAGGACCCCTAACCCAATCTGAGGGGGCCAGGGAGGTTTTGTCTGAGGGAGAAATTACTGATTTAGGGAACATTTCTCAGCAGGCTGAATCTGATGTGATTACATTTAAATTTAAATTGGAACATCTCCGCATTTTGCTTAAGGAGGTATTATCCACTCTGGATGATTGTGAAAATTTAGTCATCCCAGAGAAACTATGTAAAATGGTCAAGTTCCTAGAGGTGCCGGGGCTCCCAGAAGCTTTTCCTATACCCAAGCGGGTGGCGGACATTGTTAATAAAGAATGGGAAAGGCCCGGTATTCCTTTCGTCCCTCCCCCCATATTTAAAAAATTGTTTCCTATGGTCGACCCCAGAAAGGACTTATGGCAGTCAGTCCCCAAGGTCGAGGGAGCGGTTTCTACTTTAAACAAACGCACCACTATTCCCATAGAGGATAGTTGTGCTTTCAAAGATCCTATGGATAAAAAATTAGAAGGTTTGCTTAAAAAGATGTTTGTTCAGCAGGGTTACCTTCTACAACCCATTTCATGCATTGTCCCTGTCACTACTGCCGCATATTTCTGGTTTGATGAACTGCTTAAGGTGCTCGATAGTGACTCTCCTCCTTATGAGGAGATTATGGACAGAATCAATGCTCTCAAATTGGCTAATTCTTTCACTCTAGACGCCTCTTTGCAATTGGCTAAGTTAGCGGCTAAGAACTCTGGGTTTGCTATTGTGGCGCGCAGAGCGCTTTGGTTGAAATCTTGGTCGGCTGATGCGTCTTCCAAGAACAAGCTACTAAACATTCCTTTCAAGGGGAAAACGTTGTTTGGTCCTGACTTGAAGGAGATTATCTCTGATATCACTGGGGGTAAGGGCCACGCCCTTCCTCAGGATCGGCCTTTCAAGGCAAAAAATAGACCTAATTTTCGTCCCTTTCGTAAAAACGGACCAGCCCAAGGTGCTACGTCCTCTAAGCAAGAGGGTAATACTTCTCAGGCCAAGCCAGCTTGGAGACCAATGCAAGGCTGGAACAAGGGAAAGCAGGCCAAAAAACCTGCCACTGCTACCAAGACAGCATGAAATATTGGCCCCCGATCCGGGACCGGATCTGGTGGGGGGCAGACTCTCTCTCTTCGCTCAGGCTTGGGCAAGAGATGTTCTGGATCCTTGGGCGCTAGAAATAGTCTCCCAGGGTTATCTTCTGGAATTCAAGGGACTTCCCCCAAGGGGGAGGTTCCACAGGTCGCAGTTGTCTTCAGACCACATAAAAAGACAGGCGTTCTTACATTGTGTAGAAGACCTGTTAAAAATGGGAGTGATTCATCCTGTTCCATTAAGAGAACAAGGGATGGGGTTCTACTCCAATCTGTTCATAGTTCCCAAAAAAGAGGGAACGTTCAGACCAATCCTAGATCTCAAGATCTTAAACAAATTTCTCAAGGTCCCATCGTTCAAGATGGAAACCATTCGAACTATCCTCCCTTCCATCCAGGAAGGTCAATTCATGACCACGGTGGATTTAAAGGATGCGTATCTACATATTCCTATCCACAAGGAACATCATCGGTTCCTAAGGTTTGCATTCCTGGACAAACATTACCAGTTCGTGGCGCTTCCTTTCGGATTAGCCACTGCTCCAAGGATTTTCACAAAGGTACTAGGGTCCCTTCTAGCGGTGCTAAGACCAAGGGGCATTGCAGTAGTACCTTACCTGGACGACATTCTGATTCAAGCGTCGTCCCTTCCTCAAGCAAAGGCTCACACGGACATTGTCCTGGCCTTTCTCAGATCTCACGGCTGGAAAGTGAACGTGGAAAAGAGTTCTCTATCCCCGTCAACAAGGGTTCCCTTCTTGGGAACAATTATAGACTCCTTAGAAATGAGGATCTTTCTAACAGAGGCCAGAAAAACAAAGCTTCTGGACTCTTGTCGGATACTTCATTCCGTTCCTCTTCCTTCCATAGCTCAGTGCATGGAAGTGATCGGGTTGATGGTGGCGGCGATGGACATAGTTCCTTTTGCGCGCATTCATCTAAGACCATTACAACTGTGCATGCTCAGTCAGTGGAATGGGGACTATACAGACTTGTCTCCGAAGATACAAGTAAATCAGAAGACCAGAGACTCACTCCGTTGGTGGCTGTCCCTGGACAATCTGTCTCAAGGGATGATGTTCCACAGACCAGAGTGGGTCATTGTCACGACCGACGCCAGTCTGATAGGCTGGGGCGCGGTCTGGGGATCCCTGAAAGCTCAGGGTCTTTGGTCTCGGGAAGAATCTCTTCTACCGATAAATATTCTGGAACTGAGAGCGATATTCAATGCTCTCCAGGCCTGGCCCCAGCTTGCGAGGACCAGGTTCATACGGTTTCAATCAGACAACATGACGACTGTTGCGTACATCAACCATCAGGGGGGAACAAGGAGTTCCCTAGCGATGGAAGAAGTAACCAAAATTATTCTTTGGGACTCCTGCCACCTGTCTGCTATCCACATCCCAGGAGTGGAAAATTGGGAAGCGGATTTTCTGAGTCGGCAGACATTGCATCCGGGGGAGTGGGAACTCCATCCGGAAATCTTTGCCCAAGTCACTCACCTGTGGGGCATTCCAGACATGGATCTGATGGCCTCTCGTCAGAACTTCAAAGTTCCTTGCTACGGGGCCAGATCCAGGGATCCCAAGGCGGCTCTAGTGGATGCACTAGTAGCACCTTGGACCTTCAAACTAGCTTATGTGTTCCCGCCATTTCCTCTCATCCCCAGGCTGATAGCCAGGATCAAGCAGGAGAGGGCGTCGGTGATCTTGATAGCTCCTGCGTGGCCACGCAGGACTTGGTATGCAGATCTGGTGAATATGTCATCGGCTCCACCTTGGAAGCTACCTTTGAGACGAGACCTTCTTGTTCAGGGTCCGTTCGAACATCCGAATCTGGTTTCACTCCAGCTGACTGCTTGGAGATTGAACGCTTGATTTTATCGAAGCGAGGATTCTCAGATTCTGTTATCGATACTCTTGTTCAGGCCAGAAAGCCTGTGACTAGAAAGATTTACCACAAAATTTGGAAAAAATATATCTGTTGGTGTGAATCTAAAGGATTCCCTTGGGACAAGGTTAAGATTCCTAGGATTCTATCCTTCCTTCAAGAAGGATTGGAAAAAGGATTATCTGCAAGTTCCCTGAAGGGACAGATTTCTGCCTTGTCGGTATTACTTCACAAAAAGCTGGCAGCTGTGCCAGATGTTCAAGCCTTTGTTCAGGCTCTGGTTAGAATCAAGCCTGTTTACAAACCTTTGACTCCTCCTTGGAGTCTCAATTTAGTTCTTTCAGTTCTTCAGGGGGTTCCGTTTGAACCCTTACATTCCGTTGATATTAAGTTATTATCTTGGAAAGTTTTGTTTTTAGTTGCGATTTCTTCTGCTAGAAGAGTCTCAGAATTATCTGCTCTGCAGTGTTCTCCTCCTTATCTGGTGTTCCATGCAGATAAGGTGGTTTTACGTACTAAACCTGGTTTTCTTCCAAAAGTTGTTTCTAACAAAAACATTAACCAGGAGATTATCGTACCTTCTCTGTGTCCAAAACCAGTTTCAAAGAAGGAACGTTTGTTGCACAATTTGGATGTTGTTCGCGCTCTAAAATTCTATTTAGATGCTACAAAGGATTTTAGACAAACATCTTCCTTGTTTGTTGTTTATTCAGGTAAAAGGAGAGGTCAAAAAGCAACTTCTACCTCTCTCTCTTTTTGGATTAAAAGCATCATCAGATTGGCTTACGAGACTGCCGGACGGCAGCCTCCCGAAAGAATCACAGCTCATTCCACTAGGGCTGTGGCTTCCACATGGGCCTTCAAGAACGAGGCTTCTGTTGATCAGATATGTAGGGCAGCGACTTGGTCTTCACTGCACACTTTTACCAAATTTTACAAGTTTGATACTTTTGCTTCTTCTGAGGCTATTTTTGGGAGAAAGGTTTTGCAAGCCGTGGTGCCTTCCATTTAGGTGACCTGATTTGCTCCCTCCCTTCATCCGTGTCCTAAAGCTTTGGTATTGGTTCCCACAAGTAAGGATGACGCCGTGGACCGGACACACCTATGTTGGAGAAAACAGAATTTATGTTTACCTGATAAATTTCTTTCTCCAACGGTGTGTCCGGTCCACGGCCCGCCCTGGTTTTTTTAATCAGGTCTGATATTTTATTTTCTTTAACTACAGTCACCACGGTACCATATGGTTTCTCCTATGCAAATATTCCTCCTTAACGTCGGTCGAATGACTGGGGTAGGCGGAGCCTAGGAGGGATCATGTGACCAGCTTTGCTGGGCTCTTTGCCATTTCCTGTTGGGGAAGAGAATATCCCACAAGTAAGGATGACGCCGTGGACCGGACACACCGTTGGAGAAAGAAATTTATCAGGTAAACATAAATTCTGTTTTTCTGTTTTACTGCGCAGGGCTCTGTGGCTAAAATCTTGGTCTGCGGACTTGACCTCTGAGTCGAGGCTGTTGTCCCTGCCTTTTCAAGGGAAGATCCTATTCGGTCCAGGGTTGGATTCGATCATATACACGGTTACGGGAGGCAAGGGAGCTTTTCTACCACACGATAAGAAGGCTAAGCCAAAGGGATTTACTTTTTGTCCCTTTCGTGCGGATAAGGCCCAGCACCAGCAACCCACCACAAAAGCGGACTAGTCCAAGGGATCTTGGAAGCCGGCTCAATCTTGGAACAAGTCTAAGCAGAGCAAGAAGCCCGCTGAAATGAAATCGGCATAAAGTGGCGGCCCCCGACCGCAGGACATTCAGGACCCTTGGGTTACAGGATAGGATTCAGGTTCCATCCGCCCGAGGGCAGATTCCTCCTGTCAAACCTGTCTTCAAGACCAGAGAAGAGAGAGGCCTTTCTAGAGTGTGTGAGAGATCTCACCTCTCTTGGGGTTATCGTACCAGTACCCCTAGCAGAAAGGGGTCTAGGGTACTATTCCAACCTTTTTTTTTTGTTCCAAAGAAGGAGAGCACGTTCTGCCCAATTCTGGACCTAAAGTGTTTAAACAAGTTTCTGAGTGTTCCATCGTTCAAAATGGAAACGATCAGATCTATTTTGCCCCTCGTTCGAGGGACAGTTCATAACAACTGTAGACTTGAAGGACGCTTACCTTCATGTGACAATCCACAGGGACCACTTCAGGTTCCTAAGATTTGCATTTCTGGACCAATACCTCCAGTTTGTGGCCCTTCCTTTTGGTCTAGCAACGGCCCAGAGAGTCTTCACAAAGGTTCTGGGGGCGCTGCTTGCAGTGGCCAGATCCAGGGGCATTGCGGTGGCACCTTACCTGGATGACGTCCTAGTTCAGGCGCCATCGCTCAGCCTCACAGAGGATCATTCGAGGGCTCTTCTCCTCCAATCTCACGGTTGGAAGATAAACTCAGAAAGGTGTTCCTGGGCATGATAATAGACTCTGTCCATGAAGATATTTCTCACAGAACAGCGACGCAGGAAGCTTGCGTCCACCTGTCTTGCCCTTCAGTCCTCCACAAGCCCATCGGTAGCTCAATGTATGGAGGTGATAGGTCTCATGGTTTCAAGCATAGATGTCATCCCATACGTCAGATTCCATTTCAGACCTCTTCAATTGTGCATGTTGAAACAGTGGAACGGCGATTATTCAGATCTATCACAGCTGATATCCATGAATACTCTGACTCAGAACTCCCTCTCTTGGTGGATTTGTCCGGAACAACTGTCCATGGGGACATCCTTCTTGAGCATGTCCTGGGAGATTCTGACCACAAACGCCAGTCTGACAGGATGGGGAGCTGTTTGGGGTGCTAGGATGGCACAAGGAAAGTGGTCCAGGGAGGAGTCTCCTTCCGATCAACATCCTGGAACTACAAGCAGTTTACAATGCTCTGAAGGCATGGGCTTCGCTGGGGTCGGTCAGTTTCATCAGATTCCAGACCGACAACATTACCTCTGTGGCTTACATCATTCATCAGGGGGGGTCAGATTCTGGAGTGGGCGGAGACAATTGGGAAGCAGACTTTCTCAGCAGGCAATCCTTCCATCCGGGGGAATGGTCTCTTCACCCCGAGGTGTTTGCGGAGATTTGTCTCAGATGGGGTACACAGGAGATAGATCTCATGGCGTCCAGACTCAATTGCAAGCTACCCCGATACGGCTCGAGGTCCAGGGATCCCCAGGCAGAGCTGATAGATGCCTTGTGTAGTGGCACGCATCAAACAGGAGCAGGCCTCTGTCATTCTGTTTGCTCCTTCATGTCCGCGGAGGACGTGATTTGCGTATCTGGTAGGGAATGTCATCCTCTCCGCCATGGAGGTTACCCTGAAGGGATCTGCTGGAACAGGACCCCTTTCAACATCGAAATCTAGATTCTCTGAGGCTGACTGCGTGGAGATTGAACGCCTAGTCTTAGCCAAGAGAGGCTTTTCTGAAAGTGTGATTGATACTGTAATTCAGACAAGGAAGCCAGTCACTATTTAAGAATTTGGCTGGGGTGTCTTTGCCTCCTCCTAGTGGCCAGGTTCTTAATTCCAAATAGTAATGAATGAAGCCGTGGACTCTCCTCCCCTCGATGGAAATTAAATTATCAGGTAAGCATAATTTGTTGTTGTAAAGTTTTAAATATATGTATTTGCTTATATTTGCCTTGAGTTAGGTCTATGTATATTTCCCTTTTCTGCTGACTATCAGTTTCAGTATGGAATTTATGTTTATGGAAATTATTTTAATTTTTTCTTACCTGGGGTAAAATTGGATAATTTGTTTAAATGTTTTTTCTCTTTTTACATTTTGCAAGATGTCTCAGTCTGATACTGCCTCTGATGTTGCTGTAGAAACCATGCTGCCTGAACACAGTTCTACCAAAGCTAAGTCTGTCTGTTGTAAATTAACTAATGTTATTTCTTCAGTTCAGTTATGTGGCATCTGTCATGAGTAGCTTTTACATTGTCTATTGTTCCTTCAACGTCTAATGTACCTGATATTCCTGCAGATATAAAGAATTATATTGCTGCAGCTATAGATAAGGCTATGTCTGCTATTCCGTCTTCAAATAAACGTAAAAGGTCTTTTAAAACTTCTCATAATTCTGATGAACTTTGTATTGACCGAGAACATACTGAAGTATTCTCTGCTGATGAGGATCTCTCTGGTTCAGAGGATCCTGAATCGGATACTGAAATTGACAAATCTTCCTATCTGTTTAAGATTAATTATATTAGTTCTTTGTTGATGGAAGTTTGGTTACTTTGGGTATTGAAGAGTCTAGTCCTCTTGATAACAAAGCCAGTAAAGGTTTAAATTCTATTTTTAAACCTCCTAAGGTTGCACCTGAGGTTTTTCCCATTCCAGATGCTGTTTCTGATATTACTAAGGAATGGTCTAAGCCTGGTTCTAATTTTAATCCTCCAAGGTTTAAGAAGTCGTATCCTTTACACGTGGCTAATTTATACCTAGATTATGAGTTTTGCTTTAGGCTTAAAAAGCAGTGTTGGCCGGTCCCAACGCTGCCGTTTAACGCCCGCTGGTATTACGAGTCTTGAAGTTACAGGTGTATTGCTCACTTTTTTGGCCAGAATTACACCTAATCTAATCCCCATAACAAAATAAAATGCCCCCCCCCCCAAAATAAAAAAGCCCTACACTAAATTACAAATAGCCCTTAAAAGGGCCTTTTGCGGAACATTGCCCCAAAGTAATCAGCTCTTTTTCCCTTTAAAAAAATTTACAAATCCCCCCCCCCAACATTAAAACCCACCACCCACACAACCAACCCTACTCTAAAACCCACCCAATACCCCCTTAAATAAACCTAACACTAACCCCTTGAAGATCACCTTACCGGGAGTCTTCATCCAACCGGGCAGAAGTCCTCAAAGAATTCGGCAGCAGTGGTCCTCCAGACGGGCAGAAGTTTTTATCCAGACGGCATCTTCTATATTCATCCATCCGGCGCGGAGCGGGTCCATCTTCAAGACATCCGACGCGGAGCATCCTCTTCTTTCCACGGCGACTGAAGAATGAAGGTTCCTTTAAAGGGACACTGAACCCAAATTTTTTCTGTCGTGATTCATATAGAGCATGCAATTTTTAAACAACTTTCTAATTTACTCCTATTATCAATTTTTCTTTGTTATCTTGCTTTCTTTATTTGAAAAAGAAGACATCTAAGCAATTTTTTTGATTCAGCACCATGGAAAGCACTTTATTGGTAGGTGAATTTACCCACCAATCGGCAAGAACAACATAGTGTGTTTACCAAAAATGGGCCGGCATCTAAACTTACATTCTTGCATTTCAAATAAAGATACCAAGAGAATGAAAAGAATTTGATAATAGAAGTAAATTAGAAAGTTGCTTAAAATTGCTTTCAGTGTCCCTTTAAGTGATGTCATCCAAGATGGCGTCCCTTCAATTCTGATTGGCTGATAGAATTCTATCAGCCAATTGAAATTAAGGTAGAAAAAATCCTATTGGCTGATGCAATCAGCCAATAGGATTGAGCTGGCATTCTATTGGCTGATTGGAACAGCCAATAGAATGCCAGCTCAATCCTATTGGCTGATTGGATCAGCCAATAGGATTAAAGTTCAATCCTATTGGCTGATTGCATTAGCCAATAGGATTTTTCCTACCTTAATTCTGATTGGCTGATAGAATTCTTGGATGACGTCACTTAAAGGAACCTTCATTCTTCAGTCGCCGTGGAAAGAAGAGGATGCTCCGCGACGGATGTCTTGAAGATGGACCCTCTCCGCGCCGGATAGATGACGATAGAAGATGCCGTCTGGATGAAGACTTCTGCCCGTCTGGAGGACCACTTCTGCTGGATTCGTTGAGGACTTCGGCCCGGTTGGGTGAAGACTTCTCCCGGTAAGGTGATCTTCAAGGGGTTAGTGTTAGGTTTTTTTAAGGGGGTATTGGGTGGGTTTTAGAGTAGGGTTGGTTGTGTGGGTGGTGGGTTTTAATGTTGGGGGGGGGGGATTTGTAATTTTTTTTTACAGGTAAAAGAGCTGATTACTTTGGGGCAATGCCCCGCAAAAGGCCCTTTTAAGAGCTATTTGTAATTTAGTGTAGGGTAGGGCTTTTATATTTTGGTGCAGCTTTTTTATTTTGTTAGGGGGATTAAATTAGGTGTAATTAGTTTAAAAATCTTGTAATTTGTTTATTATTTTCTATAATTTAGTGTTTGTTTGTTCGTTTGTTTTTGTACTTTAGCTAATTTTATTTATTTGTATTTAATTGTATTTAATTTAGGGAATTAATTTAATTATAGTGTAGTGTTAGGTGTTATTGTAAATTAGGTTAGGTTTTATTTTACATGTACTTTTGTATTTATTTTAGCTAGGTAGTTTATTAAATAGTTAATAACTATTTAGTAACTATTCTACCTAGTTAAAATAAATACAAACTTGCCTTTAAAATAAAAATAAACCCTAAACTATATACAATGTAACTATTAGTTATATTGTAGCTAGCTTAGGGTTTATTTTATAGGTAAGTATTTAGTTTTAAATAGGAATAATTTAGTTAATTATAGTAATTTTATTTATATTTATTTAAATTATATTTAAGTTAGGGAGGGTTAGGGTTAGACTTAGGTTTAGGGGTTAATGTTTATTATAGTGGCGGGGACGTTGGGGGCGGCAGATTAGGGGTTAATAAGTGTAGGTAGGTTGCATTGACATTTGGGGGTGGCAGAGTAGGGGTTAATAAATGTAATGTAGGTGTCTGCGATGTTGGGGGCAGCAGATTTAGGGGTTCATAAGTATAATGTAGGTGGCGGCAGTGTCCGGAGCGGCAGATTAGAGGTTAATAATATAATGCAGGTGGCGGCGATGTCAGGGGCGGCAGATTAGGGGTTAATAAGTGTAAGACTTTGGGTTCATGTTAGGGTGTTAGGTGTAGACATAACTTTTATTTCCCCATAGGAATCAATGAGGCTGCGCTAAGGAGTTTTACGCTGCTTTTTTGCAGGTGTTAGACTTTTTTTCAGCCGGCTGTCCCCGTTGATTCCTATGGGGAAATCGTGCACGAGCACGTTACACCAGCCCACCGCTGACTTAAGCAGCGCTGGTATTGGAGTGCGGTAATGAGCAAAATTTTGCTCAACGCTGACTTCTTCTCTTTTAATGCCGGGTTTGTAAAAACCTGTAATACCAGCGCTGTAGGTAAGTGAGCAGTGTGGGGAAACTGCTCGTTAGCACCGCATAGCCTCTATCGCAAAACTCATAATCTAGCCGTTAGAGTTTTGGGAAAAAGTCCCTAAGGTTGATGGGGCTATTTCCACTCTTGCCAAATGTACTACTATTCCTATGGAAGATAGTAGTACTTCTTTTAAGGATCCTTTGGATAGAAAGAATTGAATCTTATCTAAGAAAAGCTTATTTACATTCTGGTTATATTCTTAGACCTGCCATTTCTATGGCTGATGTGGCTGCTGCTTCAACTTTTTGGTTGGACAGTTTAGCTTGTCAGGTAGAAGATCCTGATGTGTCTAGCATTATTCTTCTGCTTCAACATGCTAATTATTTCATTTGTGATGCTATATTTGACATTATTAAGATCAATGTCAAATCTATGTCTTTAGCTAGTTTAGCCAGAAGAGCTGTATGGCTTAAATCTTGAAATGCTGACATGGTTTCTAAATCTAGATTGCTATCTCTGTCTTTCCAGGGTAAGATTTTATCTGGTTCTCAATTGGATTCAATTATTTCCACTATCACTGGGGGGAAGGGAGTTATTTTTACCTTAAGATAAAAAGTCTAAGGGTAAATTTATGGCTCCTAATCGTTTTTGTTCCTTTCATCAGAATAAGGCCTTGGGTTCCAATTGGAGACCATCTTCAAATTGGAATAAAACCAAGCCTTATAAAAAAAAAAAAAAAACGAATCCAGCCTCCAAGACTGCATGAAGGTGTGGCACTCAATCCAGTTCATCTGGTGGGGGGGCAGATTGAAATTATTTCAGGAAATTTGGTCAGGTTTTGTTCAGAATCAGTGGATTCAGAATATTGTGTCTCAAGGGTATCAAATAGGTTTCAGAATGAGACCTCCCGTGGGAAGCTTCTTTCTTTCTCATGTTCCAACAAATCCTGTGAAGGCTCAGGCTTTTCTGAAATGTGTTTCAGATCTAGAGCTTTCAGGGGTGATTGTTCCATTTCCTCTACAGGAACAGGGTTTGGGGTTTTATTCAAATCTATTCATTGCCCCAAAGAAAGAGAATTTTTTCAGACCAGTTCTGAATCTGAAACTGTTAAATCATTTTGTAAGAGTCCCAACTTTCAAGATGGTGACTATAAGGACTACTCTGCCTTTTATGTCAACAATAGACTTACAGGATGCTTATCTTCATATTCCAATTCATCCAGACCACTATCGGTTTCTGAGATTCTCTTTTCTAGACAAGCATTACCAGTGTGTCGCTCTTCCATTTGGCCTAGCGATAGCTCCAATAATTTTTTCAAAGGTTCTCGGTTCCCTTCTATCTGTAATCAGAGAGCAGGGTATTGCTGTGTTTCCATATTTGGACGATATCTTCGTACTAGCTCAGTCTTTTCATTTAGCAGAATCTCACACGAAACAACTAGTGTGGTTTCTTCAAAGGCATGGTGGTTGGAGGATCAATTTACAAAAGAGTTACTTGATTCCTCAAACAAGAATCACCTTTTTAGGTTTCCAGGTAGATTCAGTGTCCATGAGTCTGTCTTTAACAGACAAGAGACGAATGACTGCAGCATCGGACGTGATCCTCTGCAGCTTTGCATGCTGAAATAATGGTGCAGGGATTATACTTGGATATCACAACTGATATACTTAAATCCCAACATTCAACTCTCTCTGTCTTGGTGGTTGGACCATCATCATTGTTCGAGGGGCTTCTTTTGTTCATCCTTCCTGGTCTGTGATCTCAACGGAAGCAAGTCTTACAGGTTGGGGAGCTGTCTGGGGGTCTCTGACAGCACAAGGGGTTTGGAAACCTCAAGAGGCGAGGTTACCAATCAATATTTTAGAACTCTGTGCTATCTTCAGAGCTCTTCAGGCTTGGCCTCTGTTAAAGAGAGAACTTTTCATTCGTTTTCAGACAGACAATATCACAACAATGGCATATGTCAATCATCAGGGAGGGACTCGCAGCTCTTTAGAAATGAAAGAAGTATCTCGGATACTTTCTTGGGCGGAGTCCAACTCTTGTCTAATTTCTGCGATTCATATTCCAGGTGTAGACAATTGGGAAGCAGATTTTCTCAGTCGTTAGACTTTGCATCCGGGGGAGTGGTTTCTTCATCCAGATGTTTTTCATCATATTGTACAAATGTGGGGTCTTCCAGAAATAGATTTGATGGCCTCTCATTTGAACAAGAAGCTTCCCAGGTATCTTTCCAAATCCAAGGATCCTCAGGCAGAGATGGTGGATGCTTTAGCAGTTCCTTGGTTTTACCAACCTGCTTACATTTTTCCACCTCTAGTTCTTCTTCCAAGGCTTATCTCCAAACTCATAATAGAACAATCTCATGTGTTTCTGATAGCAGCAGTATGACCTCACAGGTTCTGGTATGCGGATCTTGTCCGGATGTCCAGTTGCCAGCTTTGGCCACTTCCTTTAAGGCCAGACCTTCTGTCTCCAGGGCCGTTTTTCCATCTGGATCTCAAATTAACACTGTTACAGGCTTGTAAGTCTGTTTCGAGGAAAATGTATTATCGGTTTTGGAAAACCTATAATTCATGGTGCTCCTCTCATAATTTTTTTTGCCATTCTTTTAGAATTCTTCGGATTTTACAGTTTCTTCAGGATAGTTTGGATAAAGGTTTGTCTGGAAATACTTTGAAGGAACAAATCTCTGCTCTTTCTGTCTTATTTTATAGAAAGATTGCTAAACTTCCTGATATTCACTGTTTTGTTCAGGCTTTGGTTCGTATCAAACATATTAAGTCTATTTCTCCTCCTTGGAGTCTTAATTTGGTTTTAAGGATTTTGCAGGCTCCTCCTTTTGAGCCTATGCATTCTTTAAATATTAAACTACTTTCTTGGAAAGTGTTATTTCTTTTGGCTAAGTTGTCGGCTCTCTCGTGTGAGTCTCCTTATCTGATATTCCATCAAGATAAAGCAGTTTTACGGACTTCGTTTACATTTTTGCCAAAGGTTGTGAATACTAACAACATTAGTAGGGAAATTGTTGTTCCTTCCTTTTGTCCCAATCCTAAGAATTCTCTTGAGAGATCTCTACTTTCTTTGGATGTGGTAAGAGCTTTGAAATACTATGTTGAGGCTTCTAAGGATTTCAGAAAGACTTCTAGTCTATTTGTTATTTTCTCTGGTTCCAGGAAAGGTCAGAAAGCCTCTGCCATTTCTTTGGCATCTTGGTTGAAACTTTTGATTTACAAAGCTTATTTGGAGGCGGGCCAGTCTCCGCCTCAAAG
Source organism: Bombina bombina (assembly GCF_027579735.1). Classification (NCBI taxonomy): domain Eukaryota; kingdom Metazoa; phylum Chordata; class Amphibia; order Anura; family Bombinatoridae; genus Bombina; species Bombina bombina. The sequence goes on from NC_069499.1 coordinate 230,158,233, forward strand.
AATTACAATTCATTCTACTAGATCAGTTGCCACTTCTTGGGCTTTCAAGAATGGAGCTTCAGTTGATCAGAGTTGCAAAGCAGCAACTTGTTCTTCTTTGCATACATTTACAAAATTTTACCATTTTGATGTATTTGCTTCTTCAGAAGCAGTCTTTGGTAGAAAAGTTCTCCAGGCAGCTGTCTGTTTTATTCCTTTGCCTATGATTTGAGGTTTTTTAAAATTTAAGAAAACTTAATTAGGTGGCTAGCAACGAAGTTGCAGGACAACCTATTGTTATTGTCAGGATTATTATTATTATTTTTTATTATTCGACACTTTTTCAAGTGCTTATAAAAACAGCATAACTCAAAAACTCATGAAACTTGGCACAATGCTAGAGATCTATGCTGTGCATAATCCTGTGCAACATAAATCTTATAGGTCATGTGATCTAACAGCCATATTGCTTTTTGCGGCAAATTTCGACAACCGCTTGAAAATCTTCTCCAGAACCGCTTATGTTACAGCTGTGAAACATGCTGTGTGTAGTGCGGTACTGATCTAGAATAAAGTTTGTTCAAGAGAAGGGATTTAGTCACATGATCTAGCTGCCATTTTGAAATGTGCTAAAATCTTTAAACATCTTCTTCTCTGCAAACGCTAAGTGCAATGTAGTGCAATTTTGCACATGTGCTCCTTGCAAGGTCCTCTACCAAGTTTGTTCAAACTGCGAATTTTCCATAATCAACATGGCTGCTATGAGCCATTTGCCTTTTTATCGCTGTTTAATTGTGTAAATTTGCACTTTATGCATTATGTTTACACTATTTAACTATATTACAGTGTAGCAGACACATGAGTACAAATAGTCTTGACCCCTAAAGGCAATATTGCAGTAAAAATTTGCACTGTGCAGTCGCCTTTGTGAAATAAAACATTTGCAAATTTTCATAAAACTTCTGCAAATTGTAGAGGTCTATTGACGTATGTGTGTGGTGGGAGGTGTATTTATAGGTATTTTGAGGTTTGGGAAACTTTGCCCCCTCCTGGTAGGAATGTATATCCCATACGTCATTAGCTCATGGACTCTTGCCACTATGAAAGAAATAAATTTATCAGGTAATTTCTTACATAAATTGTTTTTCAATTTACTTCTAAATGATCAAATTGTCTTCATTCTCTTGATAACAATTGAAGGAGCAGCAATGCAGTACTGGTAGCTAGCTGATTACAGGTGAACCAATGACAAGAAACATGTACTTCCTCTAATCAGAAGCTAGCTCCCAGTAGTGAATTGCTGCACCATGAGCTGTAGGATCAAGTCTTTTCTCCACCACACTCTCAAAAATTACATGAATATATATATATATATATACACTGTGTGTGTGTGTATATATGTGTGTATATATATATATATATGTATATGAAGAATTAAGCAATGCATTGCAAATAAAATCTGCATAAAAATAATTTTTTTATAAGCAATTAAAATCGGCATCTTATTAGCTAAATCTTTTTTTTAAGTCTATTTAGAGAGCTCCTCAGTAATCAATCACAGGGTAGCATATTGCATGGTTGTTGGTTAAATTATATTAAATCATTAAAGGCTTCAAAATAAGGAATTTTAAATGTTTATTTTCTTACATGCAAACATTTATTGGGAATTGAATTTTGAGTTTAAGGTATTTCAGTACAAATAATTAACGAATAGCCAAGAAGTGGGGTGATAAAAGAGTGCGAAAGCATATAAAATAAGGAATTGGAATAACTGTGCTTTATACAAAAATCATAACCACCCCAAAAAAAGGGCGGGCCTCATGGACTCTTGCTAATATGAAAGAAATGAATTTATCAGGTAAGTTCTTACATAAATTATGTTTTCTTTCATGTAATTAGCAAGAGTCCATGAGCTAGTGACGTATGGGATAATGATTACCCAAGATGTGGATCTTTCCACGCAAGAGTCACTAGAGAGGGAGGGATAAAATAAAGACAGCCAATTCCTGCTGAAAATAATCCACACCCAAAATAAAGTTTAATGAAAAACATAAGCAGAAGATTCAAACTGAAACCGCTGCCTGAAGTACTTTTCTACCAAAAACTGCTTCAGAAGAAGAAAATACATCAAAATGGTAGAATTTAGTAAAAGTATGCAAAGAGGACCAAGTTGCTGCTTTGCTTCATTCCTAAACGCCCAGGAAGTAGAAACTGACCTAGTAGAATGAGCTGTAATCCTTTGAGGCGGAGTTTTACCCGACTCAACATAGGCAAGATGAATTAAAGATTTCAACCAAGATGCCAAAGAAATGGCAGAAGCTTTCTGGCCTTTTCTAGAACCAGAAAAGATAACAAATAAACTAGAAGTCTTTCGGAAAGACTTAGTAGCTTCAACATAATATTTCAAAGCTCTAACAACATCCAAAGAATGCAATGATTTCTCCTTAGAATTCTTAGGATTAGGACATAATGAAGGAACTACAATTTCTCTACTAATGTTGTTAGAATTCACAACTTTAGGTAAAAATTCAAAAGAAGTTCGCAACACTGCCCTATCCTGATGAAAAATCAGAAAAGGAGACTCACAAGAAAGAGCAGATAATTCAGAAACTCTTCTGGCAGAAGAGATTGCCAAAAGGAACAAAACTTTCCAAGAAAGTAATTTAATGTCCAATGAATGCATAGGTTCAAACGGAGGAGCTTGAAGAGCCCCCAGAACCAAATTCAAACTCCAAGGAGGAGAAATTGACTTAATGACAGGTTTTATACGAACCAAAGCTTGTACAAAACAATGAATATCAGGAAGATTAGCAATCTTTCTGTGAAAAAGAACAGAAAGAGCAGAAATTTGTCCTTTCAAAGAACTTGCGGATAAACCTTTATCTAAACCATCCTGAAGAAACTGTAAAATTCTTGGAATTCTAAAAGAATGCCAAGAAAAATGATGAGAAAGACACCAAGAAATATAAGTCTTCCAGACTCTATAATATATCTCTCTGGATACAGATTTACGAGCCTGTAACATAGTATTAATCACAGAGTCAGAGAAACCTCTTTGACCAAGAATCAAGCGTTCAATCTCCATACCTTTAAATTTAAGGATTTGAGATCCTGATGGAAAAAAGGACCTTGCGACAGAAGGTCTGGTCGTAGCGGAAGAGTCCACGGATGGCAAGAGGCCATCCGGACAAGATCTGCATACCAAAACCTGTGAGGCCATGCCGGAGCTACCAGCAGAACAAACGAGCATTCCTTCAGAATCTTGGAGATTACTCTTGGAAGAAGAACTAGAGGCGGAAAGATATAAGCAGGATGATACTTCCAAGGAAGTGATAATGCATCCACTGCTTCCGCCTGAGGATCCCGGGATCTGGACAGATACCTGGGAAGTTTCTTGTTTAGATGAGACGCCATCAGATCTATTTCTGGAAGCTCCCACATTTGAACAATCTGAAGAAATACCTCTGGGTGAAGAGACCATTCGCCCGGATGCAACGTTTGGCGACTGAGATAATCCGCTTCCCAATTGTCTATACCTGGGATATGAACCGCAGATATTAGACAGGAGCTGGATTCCGCCCAAACCAGAATTCGAGATACTTCTTTCATAGCCAGAGGACTGTGAGTCCCTCCTTGATGATTGATGTATGCCACAGTAGTGACATTGTCTGTCTGAAAACAAATGAACGATTCTCTCTTCAGAAGAGGCCAAGACTGAAGAGCTCTGAAAATTGCACGGAGTTCCAAAATATTGATCGGTAATCTCACCTCCTGAGATTCCCAAACTCCTTGTGCCGTCAGAGATCCCCACACAGCTCCCCAACCTGTGAGACTTGCATCTGTTGAAATTACAGTCCAGGTCGGAAGCACAAAAGAAGCCCCCTGAATTAAACGATGGTGATCTGTCCACCACGTTAGAGAGTGTCGTACAATCGGTTTTAAAGATATTAATTGAGATATCTTTGTGTAATCCTTGCACCATTGATTCAGCATACAGAGCTGAAGAGGTCGCATGTGAAAACGAGCAAAGGGGATCGCGACCGATGCAGCAGTCATAAGACCTAGAATTTCCATGCATAAGGCTACCGAAGGGAATGATTGTGACTGAAGGTTTCGACAAGCTGAAATCAATTTTAGACGTCTCTTGTCTGTTAAAGACAGAGTCATGGACACTGAATCTATCTGGAAACCCAGAAAGGTTACCCTTGTCTGAGGAATCAATGAACTTTTTGGTGAATTGATCCTCCAACCATGATCTTGAAGAAACAACACAAGTCGATTCGTATGAGATTCTGCTAAATGTAAAGACTGAGCAAGTACCAAGATATCGTCCAAATAAGGAAATACCACAATACCCTGTTCTCTGATTACAGACAGAAGGGCACCGAGAACCTTTGTAAAAATTCTTGGAGCTGTAGCTAGGCCAAACGGCAGAGCCACAAACTGTTAATGCTTGTCCAGAAAAGAGAATCTCAGGAACTGATAATGATCTGGATGAATCGGAATATGCAGATATGCATCCTGTAAATCTATTGTGGACATATAATGCCCTTGCTGAACAAAAGGCAAGATAGTCCTTACAGTTACCATTTTGAACGTTGGTATCCTTACATAACGATTCAATATTTTTAGATCCAGAACTGGTCTGAAGGAATTCTCCTTCTTTGGTACAATGAAGAGATTTGAATAAAACCCCATCCCCTGTTCCAGAACTGGAACTGGCATAATTACTCCAGCCAACTCTAGATCTGAAACACAATTCAGAAATGCTTGAGCTTTCACTGGATTTACTGGGACACGAGAAAGAAAAAATCTCTTTGCAGGAGGTCTCATCTTGAAACCAATTCTGTACCCTTCTGAAACAATGTTCTGAATCCAAAGATTGTGAACAGAATTGATCCAAATTTCTTTGAAAAAACGTAACCTGCCCCCTACCAGCTGAGCTGGAATGAGGGCCGCACCTTCATGTGGACTTAGAAGCAGGCTTTTCCTTTCTAGAAGGCTTGGATTTATTCCAGACTGGAAATGGTTTCCAAACTGAAACTGCTCCTGAGGATGAAGGATCAGGCTTTTGTTCTTTGTTGAAACGAAAGGAACAAAAACGATTATTAGCCCTGTTTTTACCCTTAGATTTTTTATCCTGTGGTAAAAAAGTTCCTTTCCCACCAGTAACAGTTGAGATAATAGAATCCAACTGAGAACCAAATAATTTGTTACCCTGGAAAGAAATGGAAAGTAGAGTTGATTTAGAAGCCATATCAGCATTCCAAGTTTTAAGCCATAAAGCTCTTCTAGCTAAAATAGCTAGAGACATAAACCTGACATCAACTCTGATAATATCAAAAATGGCATCACAGATAAAATTATTAGCATGCTGAAGAAGAAGAATAATATTATGAGAATCATGATCTGTTACTTGTTGCGCTAAAGTCTCCAACCAAAAAGTTGAAGCTGCAGCAACATCAGCCAATGATATAGCAGGTCTAAGAAGATTACCTGAACACAGATAAGCTTTTCTTAGAAAGGATTCAATTTTCCTATCTAAAGGATCTTTAAACGAAGTACCATCTGACGTAGGAATAGTAGTACGTTTAGCAAGGGTAGAAATAGCCCCATCGACTTTAGGGATTTTGTCCCAAAATTCTAATCTGTCAGACGGCACAGGATATAATTGCTTAAAACGTTTAGAAGGAGTAAATGAATTACCCAATTTATCCCATTCTCTGGAAATTACTTCAGAAATAGCATTAGGAACAGGAAAAACTTCTGGAATAACCACAGGAGATTTAAATACCTTATCTAAACGTTTAGAATTAGTATCAAGAGGACCAGAATCCTCTATTTCTAAAGCAATTAGTACTTCTTTAAGTAAAGAACGAATAAATTCCATTTTAAATAAATATGAAGATTTATCAGCATCAATCTCTGAGACAGAATCCTCTGAACCAGAAGAGTCATCAGAATCAGAATGATGATGTTCATTTAAAAATTCATCTGTAGAGAGAGAAGTTTTAAAAGATTTTTTATGTTTACTAGAAGGAGAAATAACAGACATAGCCTTCTTGATGGATTCAGAAACAAAATCTCTTATGTTATCAGGAACATTCTGCACCTTAGATGTTGAAGGAACTGCAACAGGCAATGGTACATTACTAAAGGAAATATTATCTGCTTTAACAAGTTTGTCATGACAATTAATACAAACAACAGCCGGAGGAATAGCTACCAAAAGTTTACAGCAGATACACTTAGCTTTGGTAGTTCCAGCACTAGACAGCGATTTTCCTGAAGTATCTTCTGACTCAGATGCAACGTGAGACATCTTGCAATATGTAAGAGAAAAAACAACATATAAAGCAAAATTGATCAAATTCCTTAAATGATAGTTTCAGGAATGGGAAAAAATGCCAATAAACAAGCTTCTAGTAACCAGAAGCAAATAAAAAATGAGACTGAAATAAAGTGGAGACAAAAGCGACGCCACATCCGGAACGCCGACATTTTTTGGCGCAAAAGGACGTCAAAAAAAATGACGCAACTTCCGGCGACACGTATGACGCCGGAAACAGAAAAGATTTTTTGCGCCAAAAAAGTTCGTGCCAAGAATGACGCAATAAAATGAAGCATTTTCAGCCCCCGCGAGCCTAACAGCCCACAGGGAATAAGAGTCAAATTTTAAGGTAAGAAAAAAATTGATTCGAAAGCATTATCCCAAATATGAAACTGACTGTCTGAAAATAAGGAATGTTGAACATCCTGAGTCAAGGCAAATAAATGTTTGAATACATATATTTAGAACTTTAAAAATAAAGTGCCCAACCATAGCTTAGAGTGTCACAGAAAATAAGATTTACTTACCCCAGGACACTCATCTACATGTTTGTAGAAAGCCAAACCAGTACTGAAACGAAAATCAGCAGAGGTAATGGTATATAAATAAGAGTATATCGTCGATCTGAAAAGGGAGGTAAGAGATGAATCTCTACGACCGATAACAGAGAACCTATGAAATAGACCCCGTAGAAGGAGATCACTGCATTCAAATAGGCAATACTCTCCTCACATCCCTCTGACATTCACTGCACGCTGAGAGGAAAACCGGGCTCCAACTTGCTGCGGAGCGCATATCAACGTAGAATCTAGCACAAACTTACTTCACCACCTCCATAGGAGGCAAAGTTTGTAAAACTGAATAGTGGGTGTGGTGAGGGGTGTATTTATAGGCATTTTGAGGTTTGGGAAACTTTGCCCCTCCTGGTAGGAATGTATATCCCATACGTCACTAGCTCATGGACTCTTGCTAATTACATGAAAGAAAATGTGATGATGGGTCAAGTAAACAGACCAGAGAAAATCAGACATGAGGAGATGCACATGGAGAAAGAACACAGCATGAATGCAGAAGACTTCCCTAAAGGAAAAATTTAGGATGGAGTCAGCGGCATATAACTTTTTAAAGACTGTCATTCACTAAATTATGGAGCTGGGTTTTATACTCCTGCTTAATTGTTGCATCATGCAGGTGTATACTATTTAAATACTCTTAATTTAAGTTTGCTCTTTAATTCTTCGAATGCCTTACTTTTCTCCCAATTTCTCTAAGCCAGGTTGGCTTAGAATATGCAGGCAATGTTTTGGGCATCTGCTCACATAGTTGCCTGTCATACAAGAACATAGTCAACTTTCCATGCCTGGTTAGCGCCAGATTTCCTTAGTTTCTTTTAATATTTTGGTTATTCTTTAATTCTTTTGGTTATCTCCTGCAGATAAAGGTTTGCTTAAATTTGAGTATATAGATATAATATAAGAACATTTCATTGAAAACAGAACTGGGGCGGTCTGAAATCGCTAAGAAATTCCTACCTACACAAAGTGTTAGTGAAATGGGTTACTTAGTAGTTTAGGTATAAAGTGTTTTTTACATGCCTAACTTGAGCAATAGGACAACAATCACAGTTCCTTACTAGGAGTTTTTGCATCCTTGAACAGCTAAGCACATTAAATGCAATTTTTAAAAAAAAAAAAATCGTGGTACAGCATAATTTCTAATACTACAGTAAGCTGTGTAGCTGAGGACGAGAGTGGATGAGAAAAAATAGTAAATCATCACAAGACAATAAACATGCCGGTTACCATAGCTACACAATAATGCTCAATGTGCTGTCCCACTCAGTGATTTTAAAACCATTCTTCTAGAAAGAGTCAAAAGGCTTGTAAACGCAGGTGCTTTGCCTTAGCTTGATTGTGAGCTTCCAAGTATTCTTACCACAATTTTAAAGGATGGGTGCCTGAATTGATACCGGAGTTGATAAATTTGAAGCAGGGTGGATTTGATTTAAATCACTAGTAATAAGACTCAATTTAAATAAATTTAAATCATGGTTTACTTTATGAAGGTTTCCTTTTTATAATAAAATTGCAGATTATTATTCCAATTATATCAGAGAATTACTGATTTAGTCTAAGGTATCCTAAAACTGCAAAGGAGGTTAAAAAAAGAAAATAAATAGACTGACCCTTAAAGTTAGTGCTCCTTAAAGGGACAGTCTGCACCAGAAATGTTATTGTTTTAAAAGATAGATAATCCCTTTATTACCCATTCCCCAGTTTTGCATAACCAACACAGTTATAATAATATACTTTTAACCTCTGTGATTATCTTGTATCTAAGCCTCTGCAAACTGCCCCTTTTTTCAGTTCTTTTGACAGACTTGCAGTCTAGCCAATCAGTGCCTGCTCCCAGATAACTTCACATGCACGAGCACAGTGTTATCTATATGAAATACGTGAACTAACATCCTCTAGTGGTGAAAAACTGTTAAAATGCAATCTGAAAGAGGTGGGCTTCAAGGTCTAAGAAATTAGCATATGAACCTCCTAGATTAAGCTTTCAACTAAGAATACCAAGAGAACAAAGCAAAATTGGTGATAAAAGTAAATTGGAAAATTGTTTAAAATTACATGCTCTATCTGAATCATGAACGTTTATTTTGGCCTAGACTGTCCCTTTAAGGCAAAAAATGAGTACCTGGGTGAGTGAGGAGTTGGGGGGTTCACTGTATGGTTTACTATTTCTAAACAGTTACATATTATACTTCAAATAGAGCTTTAGATTATTCCATTAATCAATCACCCTTTCTGTAAAGAAGTGCTTCACTAATTACTCCTGAATATACTACCCTTCAGCTTGAGATCATAACCCCTTGTTTTTAATTTTTTCTTTTTATGAAAAATGCTCACAGCCTCAGGTTTACTAAGCCCATTAATATACTTGAATTATGATGTGATAATGTTCAGAGTACATAACCAATTGCTATCGTCAGCTTACTTTCTTAAGGAGAGATGCTTGAGCTCCTTCCTTTAAAGAGAAAACATTACCTCCAATAATATATCACTTAAAGGGACACTACCATAAAATGTTTCCCCTTAATGTGTTCCAAATGACTTCTTACGTTTACTGCAGAGGTGTTTTTTTCCCATCATTGAAACCACCACCTAGGACATGCCCATAACAATGGCAAGAAAACATTTGTTACTCATATTTTCAGTATACAACAGCCAAAAGTAGCTATTCCAAATAATAAATAAAGATAAAGCTATCTGCAAATAATTAAATTCATCCCAGAAGGTAAAATGGACCATAGGGAACAGATTAAAGAGGAAAACATTTAAGAGTATAATATATCTTATTGTATGTTTAGCCCCTTCAGTGGCAACAAAAGATAACAAAAATAGTTTGTCCCTCAAATGTAGAACCAAAGTAATTGAGAGGTGCAATGCATAGAATATGGCCAGCTGAGTTGTAAATTGCATAAGAATACAAATTACTGAAGGTTTTATCTTTTACCTTGAAATTTAACTTTCTTCCCAGTTCATGCTGTTACCAATATATGGGGTACATTCTAAACCTATTGATTAAATATTTTATATATATATATATATACATATACATATACATACACACTGTTGAAATCAATGGGATTTGTGTAGATAAATCATTTAATTGTTTTTCAGAAATTGTTAAAATATCCCCCCTAAATTGGGCTATCATTATAGACGACAAATACTGCATTGGATATCCATTTACTAAAAATTGGCTTGAGACCAAGGCATAAAAATACAGAAAACACCTCTATCAAGCCGCCCCCCCCCCCCCCCCCCCTTCTAAAGCAAATATCAGGTAATCTCATTGATGGGAATTTTCAAGTACTAACAAAATAACAATATTAAATACTTTATAGATTGTATGCAGAGTTTTGCAGTGCAGCATTTTTGTTTTGTTCCCATCTTCATTGTAAAATGCTTCTAAGCTCATCCCTCAACTACATATATCTTCTTCAACATACAAATAAAGCTGTTAAGAGACAGCTTTTTATAGTATTACATTATTACTTTTATTAACCAAGAAAGGTATTGTCCATCCGTCCTTATAGAAGCAGTAGTGGCTTTGCAGTTGTTACTTTAAATGTGTATATGTATTGTCTATATAGCTTGTGATATTGCACTGCTTATGTTTGTATATAACAATGCAGACTTTTAATATACTAATGATATACATGAAACCATTTTTGTATGACTATGATATTGCCTGTTTTTTTTTATTATCATTAAGAGGTCATCTCTCCTGACTAGTAAACTTAAGTGATATTTTTCCACCTGTGTTTGTGTGTATGTATATATATATATATATATATATATATATATATATACACAAAACACGGAAGGGAACTGCACTCTCATTCCGGACCTGGTACACATCCAATGACCCTGCAACATGCTCAGCCCTGGGTGCCACTGGCACTCACAGGAAGCTGTGCTGTCCCCAGAGCCACAAGCAGTTAACCCCAGACAGGTCTGGGTACAAGAACCATAGGGAAAATTACAAAACAAATTAATACAACACACAGAGAAAACCCAGCACTCACTTACAAGCTCTCAGCTAAGATTTAAAAGCAAAAATGGAAAGGTTTCCATTTTTGCTTTTAAATCTTAGCTGAGAGCTTGTAAGTGAGTGCTGGGTTTTCTCTGTGTGTTTTATATATATATATATATATATATATATATATATATATGTGTGTGTGTGTGTGTGTGTGTATTCAGCCATTTCTTCTGTTAAGTGTGATCAGTCCACCGGTCATCATTACTTCTGGGATATTACTCCTCCCCAACAGGAAGTGCAAGAGGATTCACCCAGCAGAGCTGCATATAGCTCCTCCCCTCTACGTCACTCCCAGTCATTCTCTTGCACCCAACGCCTAGATAGGATGTGTGAGAGGACTATGGTGATTTTATTTAGTTTTATTTCTTCAATCAAAAGTTTGTTATTTTTAATAGCACCGGAGTGTGTTATTCCTTCTCTGGTAGAGTTTGAAGAAGAATCTACCAGAGTTTTTTCTATGATTTTAGCCGGAGTAGTTAAGATCATATTGCTGTTTCTCGGCCATCTGAGGAGAGGTAAACTTCAGATCAGGGGACAGCGGGCAGATTAATCTGCAAAGAGGTATGTAGCAGCTTTTATTTTCTGACAATGGAATTGATGAGAAAATTCTGCCATACCAATATAATATCATGTATGTATATTTTACATTTGAGTATTCTGGGGAATGGTACTTCACTGGAATTACACTGTGTATATAAGACTTTAGCCTATTTGCAAAGCAACAGGCTTTTTAATAACTCTTAATTTATGTTAAACGTTTTTGCTGGAATGTAAAATCGTTTTCATTTTCTGAGGTACTGGGTGAATAAAATGTTTGGGCACTATTTTTCCACTTGGCAGTTGCTTGATCTAATTCTGACAGTTTACTGATCTCTCTCACTGTTGTGTGTGAGGGGGAGGGGCCTTTTTTGGCGCTTTTGCTACGCATCAAAAATTTCAGTCAGAAGCTCATTGTTTTTTCCTGCATGTTCCGGTTCATCTTACAGAACTCAGGGGTCTTCAAAGCTTGTTTGAGGGAAGTAATCTTCACAACAGAGCTGTGAGATTGTAGTTGACTGTGATAAAAAAACGTTTATTCTTTAACTTTTTTATGCCATCAGGGTTAGTTATTCTTTGCTAATGGGAACAAGCCTTTGCTAAAATTGTGTTTTGTTTTTACAAAGTTTGATGCTGTAACCTTTTCAACTGTCATATATCTTTCTGTGCTTCTTAGGCACAGTACGTTTTTCATTGTATTTTACTTGAATAATATTTCCAAGTTGCAAGTTTAGTTGCTAGTGTGTTAAACATGTCTGATTCAGAGGATGAGACCTGTACTATTTGTGCTAACGCCAAAGTGGAGCCCAATAGAAATTTATGTACTAACTGTATTGATGCTACTTTAAATAAAAGTCAATCTGTACAAATTGAACAAATTTCACCAAACAACGAGGGGAGAGTTATGCCGACTAACTCGCCTCACGTGACAGTACCTGCATCTCCCGCTCGGGAGGTGCGCGATATTGTGGCGCCCAGTACATCTGGGCGGCCATTACAAATAACATTACAAGATATGGCTACTGTTATGACTGAGGTTTTGGCTAAATTACCAGAGCTAAGAGGCAAGCGTGATCACTCTGGGGTGAGAACAGAGTGCACTGATAATGCTAGGGCCATGTCAGATACTGCGTCACAACTTGCAGAACATGAGGACGGAGAGCTTCATTCTGCGGCTGACGGTTCTGATCCAAACAGATTGGATTCAGATATTTCAAATTTTAAATTTAAGCTGGAAAACCTCTGTGTATTACTAGGGGTTAGCGGCTCTGAATGATTGTAACACAGTTGCAATACCAGAGAAAATGTGTAGGTTGGATAAATATTTTGCTGTACCAACAAGTACTGACGTTTTTCCTATACCTAAGAGACTAACTGAAATTATTACTAAGGAGTGGGATAGACCCGGTGTGCCGTTCTCACCCCCTCCGATATTTAGAAAGATGTTTCCAATAGACACCACCACACGGGACTTATGGCAAACGGTCCCTAAGGTGAAGGGAGCAGTTTCTACTTTAGCTAAGCGTACCACTATCCCGGTGGAGGATAGCTGTGCCTTTTCAGATCCAATGGATAAAAAGTTAGAGGGTTACCTTAAGAAAATGTTTGTTCAACAAGGTTTTATATTGCAACCCCTTGCATGCATTGCGCCGGTCACGGCTGCAGCGGCATTCTGGATTGAGTCTCTGGAAGACAACCTTAGTTCAGCTACTCTGGACGACATTACGGACAGGCTTAGAATCCTTAAGCTAGCTAATTCATTCATTTCGGAAGCCGTATTACATTTAACTAAACTTACGGCTAAGAATTCCGGATTCGCCATTCAGGCGCGCAGAGCACTGTGGCTAAAATCCTGGTCAGCTGATGTAACTTCTAAGTCCAAATTACTTAATATACCTTTCAAAGGGCAGACCTTATTTGGGCCCGGTTTGAAAGAAATTATCGCTGACATTACAGGAGGTAAGGGCCACGCCCTGCCTCAAGACAGAGCCAAACCTAAGTCTAGACAGTCTAATTTTCGTTCCTTTCGGAATTTCAAAGCAGGAGCAGCATCAACTTCCACTGCTCCAAAACAAGAAGGATCTGTTGCTCGCTACAGACAAAGCTGGAGACCTAACCAGTCTTGGAACAAGGGCAAGCAGGCCAGGAAACCTGCTGCTGCCCCTAAAACAGCATGAATTGAGGGCCCCCGATCCGGGATCGGATCTAGTGGGGGGCAGACTTTCTCTCTTCGCCCAGGCTTGGGCAAGAGATGTCCAGGACCCCTGGGCGCTAGAGATAATATCTCAGGGATACCTTCTGGACTTCAAATTCTCTCCTCCAAGAGAGAGATTTCATCTGTCAAGGTTGTCAACAAACCAAACAAAGAAAGAGGCGTTTCTACGCTGCGTACAGGAACTTTTGTTAATGGGAGTAATCCATCCAGTTCCACGGTCGGAACAGGGACAAGGGTTTTACTCAAATCTGTTTGTGGTTCCCAAAAAAGAGGGAACTTTCAGACCAATCCTGGATTTAAAGATCCTAAACAAATTCCTAAGAGTTCCATCGTTCAAAATGGAGACTATTCGGACAATTTTACCCATGATCCAAAAGGGTCAGTACATGACCACAGTGGATTTAAAGGATGCTTACCTTCACATACCGATTCACAAAGATCATTACCGGTATCTAAGGTTTGCCTTCCTAGACAGGCATTACCAGTTTGTAGCTCTTCCATTCGGATTGGCTACAGCTCCAAGAATCTTCACAAAGGTTCTGGGTGCTCTTCTGGCGGTACTAAGACCGCGGGGAATCTCGGTAGCTCCGTACCTAGACGACATTCTGATACAAGCTTCAAGCTTTCAAACTGCCAAGTCTCATACAGAGTTAGTACTGGCTTTTCTAAGGTCACATGGATGGAAGGTGAACGAAAAGAAAAGTTCACTCGTTCCACTCACAAGAGTTCCCTTCCTGGGGACTCTTATAGATTCTGTAGAAATGAAGATTTACCTGACAGAGGACAGGTTAACAAGACTTCAAAGTGCTTGCCGCACCCTTCATTCCATTCAACACCCGTCAGTGGCTCAATGCATGGAGGTAATCGGCTTAATGGTAGCGGCAATGGACATAGTTCCCTTTGCTCGCTTACACCTCAGACCACTGCAACTGTGCATGCTAAGTCAGTGGAATGGGGATTACTCAGATTTGTCCCCTTCTCTGAATCTGGATCAAGAGACCAGAAATTCTCTTCTATGGTGGCTTTCTCGGCCACATCTGTCCAGGGGGATGCCATTCAGCAGACCAGACTGGACAATTGTAACAACAGACGCCAGCCTTCTAGGTTGGGGTGCCATCTGGAATTCTCTGAAAGCTCAGGGACAATGGAGTCAGGAGGAGAGTCTCCTGCCAATAAACATTCTGGAATTGAGAGCAGTTCTCAATGCCCTCCTGGCTTGGCCCCAGTTGACAACTCGGGGGTTCATCAGGTTTCAGTCGGACAACATCACGACGGTAGCTTACATCAACCATCAGGGAGGGACAAGAAGCTCTCTAGCAATGATGGAAGTATCAAAGATAATTCGCTGGGCAGAGTCTCACTCTTGCCACCTGTCAGCAATCCACATTCCGGGAGTGGAGAACTGGGAGGCGGATTTCTTAAGTCGTCAGACTTTTCATCCGGGGGAGTGGGAGCTTCATCCGGAGGTCTTTGCCCAAATACTTCGACGTTGGGGCAAACCAGAGATAGATCTCATGGCGTCTCGACAGAACGCCAAGCTTCCTCGTTACGGGTCCGGATCCAGGAGCAGTCCTGATAGATGCCCTGACAGCACCTTGGGACTTCAGGATGGCTTACGTGTTTCCACCCTTCCCGATGCTTCCTCGATTGATTGCCAGAATCAAACAGGAGAGAGCATCAGTGATTCTAATAGCACCTGCATGGCCACGCAGGACTTGGTATGCAGACCTGGTGGACATGTCATCCTGTCCACCTTGGTCTCTACCTCTGAAACAGGATCTCCTGATTCAGGGTCCTTTCAAACATCAAAATCTAACTTCTCTGAAGCTGACTGCTTGGAAATTGAACGCTTGATTTTATCAAGACGTGGGTTTTCTGAGTCAGTTATTGATACCTTAATACAGGCTAGGAAGCCTGTTACCAGAAGGATTTACCATAAGATATGGCGTAAATACCTATATTGGTGTGAATCCAAAGGTTACTCTTGGAGTAAGGTTAGGATTCCTAGGATATTGTCTTTTCTACAAGAAGGTTTAGAAAAGGGTTTATCTGCTAGTTCATTAAAGGGACAGATCTCAGCTCTGTCCATTCTGTTACACAAACGTCTGTCAGAAGTTCCAGACGTTCAGGCTTTTTGTCAGGCTTTGGCCAGGATTAAGCCTGTGTTTAAAACTGTTGCTCCGCCATGGAGCTTAAACCTTGTTCTTAACGTTTTACAGGGCGTTCCGTTTGAACCCCTTCATTCCATTGATATAAAGTTGTTATCTTGGAAAGTTCTATTTTTAATGGCTATTTCCTCGGCTCGAAGAGTCTGAGTTATCAGCCTTACATTGCGATTCTCCTTATTTGATTTTTCATTCGGATAAGGTAGTTCTGCGTACTAAACCCGGGTTCTTACCTAAGGTAGTCACTAACAGGAATATCAATCAAGAGATTGTTGTTCCTTCTTTGTGTCCAAATCCTTCTTCGAAGAAGGAACGTCTACTGCACAATCTGGACGTAGTTTGTGCCCTAAAATTTTACTTACAGGCAACTAAGGAATTTCGACAAACGTCTTCTCTGTTTGTCGTTTACTCTGGTCAGAGGAGAGGTCAAAAGGCTTCTGCTACCTCTCTTTCCTTTTGGCTTCGTAGCATAATACGTTTAGCTTATGAGACTGCTGGACAGCAGCCTCCTGAAAGAATTACAGCTCATTCTACTAGAGCTGTGGCTTCCACTTGGGCCTTCAAGAATGAGGCCTCTGTTGAACAGATTTGCAAGGCTGCAACTTGGTCTTCGCTTCATACTTTTTCCAAATTTTACAAATTTGACACTTTTGCTTCCTCGGAGGCTATTTTTGGGAGAAAGGTTCTTCAGGCAGTGGTTCCTTCTGTATAAAGAGCCTGCCTATCCCTCCCGTCATCCGTGTACTTTTGCTTTGCTATTGGTATCCCAGAAGTAATGATGACCCGTGGACTGATCACACTTAACAGAAGAAAACATAATTTATGCTTACCTGATAAATTCCTTTCTTCTGTAGTGTGATCAGTCCACGGCCCGCCCTGTTTTTTTTAAGGCAGGTAAATATTTTTTAAATTATACTCCAGTCACCACTACACCCTTGGCTTCTCCTTTCTCGTTGGTCCTTGGTCGAATGACTGGGAGTGACGTAGAGGGGAGGAGCTATATGCAGCTCTGCTGGGTGAATCCTCTTGCACTTCCTGTTGGGGAGGAGTAATATCCCAGAAGTAATGATGACCCGTGGACTGATCACACTACAGAAGAAAGGAATTTATCAGGTAAGCATAAATTATGTTTTTCTGCTAAGAAAGTGAATGGAATTTGTAATGAGAGAGAATAAGGATACCCTGGTTAGAGTATAAATAAAAGTGAACTGTTTTGCCTTTATTAAGAAAATACATGTGATATTAGATTTTCTGTTTACTAGGAGGAGGTGGAACACCCCTACATTGCAGAGTTTTTACTCCAGCCCATCTCACAGCATTTCTAAGTTATGTTTTGCCTCCAATATGTATGAGGTTAAACTCTGAAGTGCTCTGTCTTCATGTTGATTGATAAGGGTTCTCTAACTGATCTGAAACCCTTCTCCCCCTCAAAGTTCTCCTGGAGGGGTCAACAAAGGAGTTTAGTCTAACAATGCAAACTTTTCTCAGTGTAGAGATGTCGCAAGCTCCCCAGGTGAAATGCATTCTTGAAACTGTGCTTGCACTTACTTAGATAGGCTTTCTACTGAATGCTCCATGTGGCTGCCAAGATGCAAGGTAGGGAAAGGTGTTGCAGGTGAGTACAAAATGTCACCTTCCATGACCCACTAGCTATACAGTCTGTACTAAATTTAGACACTTTTTAGCAAATTTTAAGGCATGCTGTGATAAGAGTACTGTCTTTTAAAGAGATTACCGGTTCTGACATGCCATACACAGCTTTACTCAATCACCCAAGCTGCAAGCTAAGGTTGTTTACCTATGTTGATGATGGGCCATACACAGCTTTACTCAATCACCCAAGCTGCAAGCTAAGGTTGTTTACCAATGTTGATGATGGGCCATACACAGCTTTACTCAATCACCCAAGCTGCAAGCTAAGGTTGTTTACCTATGTTGATGATCGGCACAAAGTTCTGATTTAAACATTTGAGGGAAAAACAACATCGTCAATGCGATCAAGTTATTTCAACACAAAGATCGGATCATAGGGGACTGCCTACGATGCTTGGCACTCCTTCATTTGGATTTTTCATTGCTTTAAAAGCAGGAGGGTGCAGCACACCAAAAAAGGATGTTCCATGCCATCCTAACTGCGTTAAAGCCTAGTGCTTTTAGGATGGCATGGGACGTCCTAACTGTGTCTAGGGGTTAAACAAGCTGTTCTCACTGAATTTTCTTGCCAGCTGTATGCTGGTGAAGTTTGCTCAAAATTCACAATACACTTCTTTAACTGACAGAAAGGTAACATACTAAACTAGTGACAAAAACAAGTTAAATTGTAGTGAAAACATTTCAGTTAAATTTGTATTTGCTGTAAACAGACTTTTGGCCTGATGATCAAAGGATTTTCCAGCTTGGAGAGAAATTGTTGTACATGCTTTACTGGGGCTAAAATCAACTAAATGATCAAAAGAAAAAGGCCGGAAGTCTCCAGTAATGTGAGATCTCTCTTTTCTGTATCTGAGGGAGAGACAAGCCCAGTGCAATATAGCACTGCATGATATGAGAGTTTTGTTACACTTTGTGCATAGTATTTTATATTCAAGCTTTGCACTTTCTCTTTTATATTTTAATACATTTAAATTTAGCAGTGATTTTGTTTTTAAAAATTTTGTTAAGTTAACAAATTAGGATCATACTTTGTATATTTCTTTCTATATGTTACAAATTACATTGTACTTTGTATTTGCTCCACTGTAAACAAAAATGGACAGTTTCAGAAAGTGAGAGGGACAGGACAGTTCAGTTCCCTGGGTTGAACAGGGGAATTCCCAGGGTATGTCTGAAGCTCTCACTGATTTATCTCACCAGCTGTATGCACTTGAAGTTTGCTCAAAATTCACAATGCACTTATTTTAACTAAAAGAAAAATTATATATGCTAGAATATAGACAAAAAACTTTAGAGGCAAATGCAAGTTAACCCCTTTAGAGACACAGCTTCAGTTTACTCAATGGTTTCATGAGAGAATAATTCCGTCATTGAAGGGGTTACATTGTAGTTTAATTTGTAATTGATAGAAACTGGGCCTTTATATCAGTCTCAGGTGTTCTACAGTTACCTTCTCTCTCCCCTGTGAAAATCTGTATCCCAGAGATACAAAATCGAACGTTTAAATTTAATAAAACTTAATCCGAAGTGTAAAGTAATATCAAATACAAAGTGTAAATGCAGCAGAACTCTCGTGACATGCAGTGCTTGTCTTTCCTTCAAATATAGAAATGCAGCACCCCTTGGAGAAGTATAGCAAAATCTGCCTTTTAAAAATGTAATTACGGAACTCACAATGCAGGAAGATAATTTTAGAGCATTTCACCTGTGCGGAGAGCTTTGGATCATTAGGTGCCCGATGATCAGCGATTCTCCAGCTTGTAGAGAAATTATAGTGCAGATTTATCTATGAAAGTTACAGAGAGATGAGAGCTGACTCCCATAAAGCTCTTTGCTCAGATGAGATTATCTAAAATGATCCTCCAGCACTACGAGATCTCCCACAAGAAATTTTATTACATTTAAGCTTTGAACTTTTCTATTTTGTATTTTAATGCACTTAGAGTCTGTATACAGCAGTGATTTTGTAAATTAGGATCATACTTTGGATATTTATGTGCATATTTTACAAATTACATTGCAGTTTGTATTCTATTGTAAAATAAAACTGACAGTTTCAGAAAGTGGGATGGGCAGGGGAGTTCACGGGGTCTGAATGTCTTATAATTCTCATGATATGCTCTAAGCATTTTACACCTTCAGGTCTTGTTAATTTATCTTGCCAGCTGTATGCAGATGGAGTTTGCTCGAAATTCACAATGCACTTAACTACCAGAAAATGAATGTATACTTATCTAGAGGCAAATGCAAGTTAATTTTTTGTAAAAAAAAAAAAAAAAAATTGTTTTATTTGCATAAGTATAGCAAAATCTTGAGGCTCATTTTAGATTGTCTCATCTGAGTGTAGAGCTTTAGAACATCAGGCTCTTACTCTGATGAAGACAAAGCATGTCTTGCATCTGGTAGCTGCGTGTGCTAAGCAGGACCATGGAAAACCTAAAGGGATAGTAAAGTCCAAAGTAAACTTTCATGATTCAGAGAGGGCATGTAATTTTAAACAACTTTCAAATTTATTTTTATCATCAAATTAGCTGTGTTCTCTTAGTATTCTTAGTTGAAAGCTAAACCTAGGTAGGCTCATCAGCTCATTCCTAAGTCCTTGAACACCACTTCTTAGCTGAATGCATTTGACAGTTTTCTTTCCTAAGATATGGAGAGTACACAACGTCATTCAATTACTAGTGGGAATATCACTCCTGGCCAGCAGGAGGCGGCAAAGAACACCACAGCAATGCTGTTAAATTTCACTCCCCTACCAATAATCCCCAGTCATTCTCTTTGCCTCTGTCAATGGAGGAGGTGAAGTTTGGTGTCTGAAGAAATTGAACTACAAGCAAGTTTTGGGTTTAGCTGTGTCCACATTAATCTCTTCAGTAGAGTAGTGGGGGCTTTTAAGCTGTTAGAAAGTTGTGAGGTAGTCCTTGCTTGGTTTTCTGACATGTTTGCTGCCCTTAGTATAGAAAGCCAGAGTTGGTTACTCTGTTCTTTCTTTTCCTATAGGTCTCTGTAAGGAGTATGTGTCCTTTCACGCCTTGTAAGCTGTCGACCTGCTGGACAGCTGGATGTGCAGGTAAGTGCTTTTGTCTTCTAGGTCTGGAGACTTGCACTTAAAAGGTTTTTTGCTGCTTTATTTTAATGGGATATGTTATACCCTTAGTAATGGTTTTTTACTTTGGCCGTGTGCAGGCACAGGAAATGTATGTGGAGACTTCAGGGTTAACCCTCCTTTATGGATAAGAAAGGGTTAACATTATCTGTGGCTCAGTGTTTATTTGCTTTTCAACTGGTGGTTCTAAGGGGCCCTTAAGTGGTTTATTATTTTATTTTTGTGTGCATTTGTGACTCAGTATGGCTTTAAGAACTGCACTGATTGCAGAGGAATCACAAGTCAGTTTCCGGTCAAGCTTTTGCCGGCTTTGTAATGCGCGCTTTCTCTTGCTGCGCAGTGTTTTAAAAAAAGCCGGTCACATGACTCTGTTTCTTCCCCTTTCAGAGCGGCATCGGCTGTGTTGGTTGTTTTTTGAGACCGGCAGGGTTACTTTGACAAGCTGTTTGTTTCTCCGGTGGGCAGGTAGGGCACCTCAGTTTGCTGAGGTATAGAGAACCTTCTTTGGGGTGTGTGTTTTTTGTTTTTTTTAGCGCAATATTGCTTTGTGTACGTTTTGAAATTTAAAGCAAACTTTAGATTTAAGCTTGAACACCTTTGTGTATTGTTAAAGGAGGTATTGGCTACTTTAGACGAGACTGATTCTTCTGTTGTTGTCAACCCTAAAAAGTCTAGTAAACTTAATAGATACTATGATGTTCCTTCCTCTGTGGAAGTGTTTTCTTCTTAAATGGAAAGAGCCCACAGCTGCATTCATTACTTTTGAGAATTAAGAACCTGGCCACCAGGAGGAGGCAAAGACACCCCAGCCAAAGGCTTAAATACTCCTCCCTCTCCCCTCATCCCCCAGTCATTCTTTGCCTTTTGTCCCAGGAGTTTGTAAGATACGTGTCAGAATTTTAAAACTTTAGTTTTTGGTCTCTTATGGAGGGTAGTACTCTTAGACATGGGACAGGAGTTTTAAGTAGTCCTGTCAGTCTCTCAGTAAGGGATGAGAGTCCGGAGATGCAGGGTATGTATTTCTGTGAAACCATCCCGACTCATATTAACAGCTCCTCAAGCAATCGCCGTTGTAGAACTTCGCTCCGCTGCCTGCTTTCTTCTCTCAGGTCCATGACGGAGACGATGCCACTATTCGTCACATAGTGTAGATTCCGTTAAGATCGTTTGATTTTACTTTATCGTTAATGTACTGTAATGTGAATGTTTTCCCAACAGGTTACACACCTTGCAGATCTAACTATATGACATATGGGTCTCAGTGAGTCTCTGTTAGTATCTTTGAATCGAGAGTTAATATCTGAACAGGGAGGTTTATAATCATGTTTGTTATGTGATTCAACCTGCTTATGTGTGATGTTTATGGGCTTGTGGTTGGAACTTTGAGGCCTTTGGAAGTGACGCAGCCTTTTGGTTTGTCGCGCTTTTTTGGACTATTCTGTTCACCTTGTGTTCGGGCGTGGGTACGTTCCGTTCCCCATTTCCGCATTCCTGACCATGTCGCAAAGGAGATATTCTAGTCTGCAGGGGTCTGGTCATAGGAGGTGATGAGTGCCCCAGCCATTGTGGGTGTCGGTGCCATTTTTTGTTTTCATACTTTCAACCATATTGATATTTCCTCTATCTAGTTATGGAGGATTCTGATGCTGAGACTGTGCTTGTTTCAGATTCAGTTACAGAGGATTCTGATACAGAGACTATATTGATTTCAGATTCTGTGTCCGGTGACGAATCCGGATTGACCTCATTGACGCATGTCAACCAGTTTTATTCCGTATGCCATTTCAGAGCGCCTGGTTCCTCGGGCTCGGGGAATCAAGGGACTGCTGAGCCATCCGCCTCTGGGGGTCCTGTCCTTCGAGAGGCGAGTTCCCTACCAATTCATACTTCCACACATGCGGGTAACTCAGTTTCTGATTCCTCCATGCAGGGTGGCTTGTTTTCCCCCCGGAGGTTGCAGCACATTTTCACTTCCACATATTGTTGGCGATTGTTCGTCTGCAGAGTCCAGACGTTTCTTTGTTCCGGGCCTTCCACCTTGGGGAGGGTCTCTACAGTTCCCCATGGGTGCAACTGTCCCTGAGTGTTGTGCCTTTCATTACAGGATTGCGCGTCTTCTCTCATACATGTTTTTCAGTTATTGAATGATTCTATCGTTACCAGATACGGGGATTTTCAGTCTGCTAATTTGAATGGTGCAACTCATTAGACACGTAGGGATGAAGTAATCTCCTGATTGTCATTTGTTTGAGATTTTTCCCAGTTTTTGAAAGATAGGGCTCCGTTTGGCTCGTCTTGCGGGTAGGCCAGTGTCATTTTGGGCGTTAACCTCCAGGTTGTCTTATATTTTATTTATATCCGATGGGATGTCTATTATTTGTTTCCTTCGGGAACCTTCTGGGATTGATACTCTTTATTACTTCTTCGGAAGTTGTTTTGGACATGTTAGTCCTATGTTAAAAATGTCTGTTTTTCGTTTTTTCCCCTATGAGGGAGAATTTATGCAGTTTGCCGTTTAGGACCCAGGTGCAGGCTGGTCCTTTTGGGTTTGTTTGGTCTTGTAGCTGTTCAGACACTTTGCGCTGTTCTGCTCTGCCAGTTCGGTAGAAGCGCAGAGTGCTCAGGTTATCATTGTTTTTCATGTTCAACTAAGCATTCGAGAGGACCTGTGGGTCCGTGAAGCGGGAAGGATTGTTTCAGTCATAGATGGCCAGGCAGGTGAGTTTTTCCGCTGCGTCACTCTATCTGACATCTGATTTCATCAGAACCTAGAGCCGCCCCTTACCGCAGTTGAGCGATTTGGCCTTAATTTTTAGGATTCTGGATTTGTCCTTTTGGGCTTGGTCCAACAACTTGTACAGGATAGCTGTCTAGCATGCAGAAGGTTTGCAGTTTGAAACCTGTTGCAGCTCTTGACACTTTGCAGGTGTACGCGTAAGCTGTTTATAGTGTATCTAGATACAGCTCTTACTCTTTGACGAGTACTGTCTGTCTGTCTGAGTTATAAGAGACCTTTGGGTCTTCTTCCATTGTCTCCGGGTGAGTTGGATCTCCTTTTAGGGATCTGTGTTTCCGGGTGATGGTTGTTCCCTGCGGGGACTTTGTCTAGCTCAGGTTTTTCCGGAGCTGGGTAGGCTTAGTGCCTTTCTCTTCCTTGTGTCCTCTGCTTGTGTGGAGGTGATAGGGAGACTAGTCCTGCTAGTAGGACTTTTTTGACCTTGAGGTATCCCTTAGTTGTCCTGAGGCTATGAGAAGTATCTTCATTCGACCTCTAGCCTTGCTCCTTGGAGCGTTGGACTTTAGCTAGGGGTGGTTCCTTCCTTTGGTCGGGGCCTTTGAGTTCTTATCGCTATCCGGTTTCTCTGGATATGCATCCATATCCCTTGTGTCTGGCTTTTTGGTCAGCTGGGGTGTTTAGTTCCAGGGTAAGGTTTGCCTGAACTATTAGGTGCCCGGACCTGTTTTTCTTCCTGAGACTTCGCTTGGACTTTTTTCCTGACCCAGTCTTGGGTGGTTTTGGAATCTTGGATCTCAGGGCTGGTCAGGGTGTTCCACGGTAGTGGGAACTTGGGCTATGTCCTTGGTCCATCTACTTAACCTGGTCATGGTTGGCCAGGTTTTCGGAGTATTTTTTACTCTTTGCCACAGGGTGGGTAGCCCATGTCATCAAAGGGATATGTGGCTTAGTGGTTAGCTCCACAGCTCCCGAAGCAGAAGGTTGTGGGTTTGAACCCAGGCAACGCTCCTACTTTCTGATCTGACGTTTGCTTCTGGTGTCAGCTAGCCTTCCAGTGGTGGTTAGCTGTGTGGATTGCGCCTCAAGGGTTGTTGGTTCATACCCAGCTGCTGGCGCTGGATGCCCAATTTCTGGTGCGCCTTAGGGTTGCATTCCCCTCAGCAGCTTGCCAGTGTTCTTGTGGATTTCCTGCTCTGCAGGCGAATGGGTTGGCTGTGCCTCTGCTTGGCAAGCTACTTGTAGGGGGGTCCTTTTCTAGGACATCTGTGTTGGGAATTTCTCTTCCCATTAGCCGGTGATTCCTTGCTTGGGGCTTCTCCTGGATGGGAGGCAGAAAGGTGGGATTGGTTCCCCCTGAGGTCTTGCTGGCTCCAAGTCAGACTTGTTGGGCCTTTATTTTGATAGATCCTTAGGTCTATAGCCTTATCTGTTTTCAGAGTCGGGTTGTACTTGTACTCTGTGGGGATGGCTGTGCTATCCTTACGCTCGTTCCTGTACCTGTTTTGGGATTCTTTTGTTCCCCGTTATTGGATCTCTGACGCTGGGTTGGTCCAGCTGGGTGTGGGTCTGCAGGTCAGGATGGCCGAGCGATCTAAGGCACTGCGTTCAGGTCAAAGTCTCCTCTGGATCTGTGAGCCTTGTTGAGTCTATCCTGTTAGCTCAATCTGCTAGGGTATAGATTTTCCTTGTTTAATTGATTTCAGAAGAGGGTTTACTCTTCCTGCAGTTTCTGAGGGCATACTCCCCTTCTCTGGAAGCCTCGATTGAGGTTTTGCGTTCCCCTTTTTAGGGACCTGTGTGTTGGTCCGGCAACTTAGGTTGCCTGGAGCATGCCCTCTGTCTGGGTGTTGCTTTTGCGGTATGTTTCTTGCTTGACTGCCTCCTCCTCGCAAGTACCCTCTGTGTCATCCTGTTATGGAGTCTGTGTTCTCAACCTTGGGGTTTTTCACCTGGGTGTATTACACACTTTTTCATGGCGAATGCTTTGGTATTCTATGGTCATACTGGGAGGACTTTGCCTCTTCAGTTGCATTCCGTGCTTGCAGGATGTTGGAGAGACGTCTTTTCTGTCTCTGTGCCCGGTCTTATCCGGGGTAGGCGTGGGTTCCTTCCCCTGTTTGAGCCCCTTTGGGTCTCTGTGAGCTGGGCTCACTCTTGGAGGTGTTCTTTTTTGTATTAGGGGACCTTTCGGTTTTCTTGGTTCTCCTTTGCCTTATCCCCTTGGGGGTTTCGGTTGGTTTCTCCTTCAGCTGTGGTGGGTGAGAGCGTGGGGGACCGTCTGTTGGGCGACGGTGTTTCCTGGAGGACTGTTGGCTCAGTTGAGTCTGTTTGCAGTCTCTAGTTTGGCTTCTGGGCTTACTGCGAGTCAGTGTCTTTGGGGCTTTTCCTCTTAAAATATTCTCAGCTTCGGACGATGCAGGTTTTTTTATTCGGTTGAGGTTCAGGCCTGGTGCCCTCAGTATGGGCCGCATATTGTACCCTCCCGTTTTGGCATTAAGTGTCCTCTATAGCTTGGGTATTGTTTTCCCAAAAGTAATAAATGCAGCTGTGGACTCTTTCCATTTAAGAGGAAAAACATAAATTATGCTTACCTGATAATTTCCTTTTCTTCTGATGGAAAGAGTCCACAGCTCCCCACCCGTAATTCTTCTGGCACCTTTCACCCTGATATTTCTTCTACTGTTCCTTTTTCCTCGTCAGAATGACTGGGGGATGAGGGGAGTGGGAGGAGTTTTTAAGCCTTTGGCTGGGGTGTCTTTGCCTCCTCCTGGTGGCCAGGTTCTTAATTCCCAAAAGTAATGAATGCAGCTGTGGACTCTTTCCATTAGAAGAAAAGGAAATTATCAGGTAAGCATAATTTTATGTTTTCCTGTTCCAGACCGTTTGACAGATATTATTTCACAGGAATGGGAGAAGCCAGGGATACCTTTTTCCCCATCTTTAAAAAGATGTTTCCTGTTGCTGACTTCATTAAAAATTCATGGTACACAGTGCCTAAAGTAGAAGGGGCTATTTCTACTCTGGCTAAGAGAACATGTATATCAAGGTCTTCAATGGCAGCCTGCAGTTTGTATTGCCACAGTAGCAAGTGCGGCATCTAATTGGTGCAATGCCTTGTCTGATTAAATTTTAGAAGAAAATTCGGTGGAGGAAATCCAAGATAGGATTAAGGCTCTCAAACTAGACAATTCCTTTATTTCGGATGCTAACATGCAAGTTATTAGACTGGGAGCCAGGATGTCTGGCTTCACTGTCCTATCCCGCAGGGCTTTGTGGCTAAAATCTTGGTCAGCTGATGTTACCTCCAAGTCAAAGCTTCTGGCGCTTCCTTACATGGGTAAGATCTTATTTGGACCTGGCCTGGCAGAAATAATATCTGACATTAAGGGTGGAAAAGGATCTTTTTCTCCCACAAGATAAGAAAAGCAGACCCAAAGGATGCCAAAGTAATTAATTTTCATTCCTTTCATAACTACAAAAGTCTTCCTCTTCCAAGCAGGAGCAATCCAAGTCTTCTTGGAAACCAGATCAGTCTTGGAACTGAAAGAAGCAATCTAAAAAACCCTCAGTCTGCATTAAAGGGTCTGCCCCAGTCAGGGATCGGATCAAGTCGGGGGCAGACTTTCCCTGTTTTGTCAAGCATGGATTTGAGATGTTCCAGACCCTTGGGCTGTGGACATAGTATTTCAGGGTTACAAAATAGAATTCAAATCTTGCCCTCCCAGGGGCAGATTCCACCTTTCAAGATTTTCTGCAGACCAGGTAAAAAGAGAGGCATTCTTGAACTGTGTTCAGAATTTTTCCTCCCTGGGAGTGATTGTTCCAGTCCCTGTGAGGGAACAGGGTCTAGGATTCTATTCAAATCTGTGGTTCCCAAAAAAGAGGGAACTTTTCAACCTATTTTAGATCTAAAGTGCCTCAACAAGTTTCTCAGGGTACCATCCTTCAAAATGGAAACCATTTGTTCCATTCTTCCTTTGGTCCAAAAGGGTCAGTTCATGACGACCATAGACCTGAAGGATGCATATCTTCATGTTCCCTTCCACAGGGGTCATCACAAGTTCCTGAGATTCGCCTTTCTAGACAAACATTTTCAGTTTGTGGCTCTTCTGTTTGGCCTTGCACACAAATCTTCTCAAAGGTTCTGGGGGCTCTCTTGGCAGTGATCAGGTCTCGGGGAATTGCTTTTGCTCCCTACCTGGACGACATATTATTTCAGGCACCATCTTTTCAACAAGCAAACTCTCATACAGAGATCTTGTTGTCTTTTCTACGTTCCCATGGTTGGAAAATGAATCTGGTAAAGAGTTCCCTTGTTCCAGCTACAAGGGTGGTTTTCTTAGGGACCATAATAGATTCCCTATCTTTTGAAAAATGTTTTCTGACAGAGGTCAGAAAATCCAAAATTCTCTCCTCTTGCCTCTCTCTTCGGTCTACTGTCCGGCCATCAGTTGCTCAATGTATGGAGGTAATTGGTCTGATAGTCGCTTACATGGACATCATTCCTTTTGTCTCAGAGCACATGCTTCCGAAGAACTTCCTGGATGAACATGACCATGGAAGCCAGCCTGCTAGGCTGGGGAGCAGTCTGGGAATCACTGGCTTGACCCCAGTTATCTTTAGCCCGGTTTATCAGGCTCCAATTGGACAACATCACCTCAGTGGCTTACATCAACCACCAGGGAGGAACTCAGAGTTTCTTAGCCATTAAGGAGGTGGCACATATTATTCAGTGGGCGGAAGCTCACAATCGTTGTCTTGTCTATCTGCCATCCACATTCCAGGAGTGGACAACTGGGAGGCAGATTTCCTGAGCAGACAGACTTTTTTTCCCGGGGAGTGGGCTCTCCATCCAGAGGTGTTCTCCAGGATAACTCTCAAGTGGGGGGTGCCGGAGTCAGATCTGATGGCGTCTCGTCAGAACGCCAAGGTAAAGTTCAAGGTCAAGCAATTCTAATAGCTCCTGCATGGCCTCGCAGGATCTGGTTTGCAGACCTGGTGAAGATGTCATCTCTTCCACCTTGGAGGTTACTTCTGAGGAAGGACCTTCTAACTCAGTGTCCATTCCTCCATCCAAATCTCGGAGATCGAACGCTTAATCCTGACTAAGCGTGGGTTTCTGAGTCGGTCATTGGGACCATGATTCAGGCTCGCAAGCCTGTCACTCTGAAAATTTACCATAGGGTATGGTGTAAATATCTTTTATTGGTGTGAATTGAAAGGCTACTCTTGGAGTAGGGTCAGGATTCCTAGAAGGTCTGGAGAAAGAGTTGTCAGACAGTTCTCTGAAGGGTCAGATTTCGGCATTATCTATTCTTTTACATAAGCGCCTGGCGGATGTTCCAGATGTTTAATCTTTTTTTTGTCAGGCTCTGGTCAGAATCAGGCCTGTGTTTAAACCTGTTGCTCCTCCTTGGAGCCTTAACCTTGTTCTTAAAGTTTTGCAGCAGGCTCCGTTTAAGCCTATGCATTCTTTAGATATTAAGTTATCTTGGAAAGTTTTTGGTTTCTTATTGCTATTTCTTCTGCTCTGAGAGTTTCGGAACTCTCGGCTTTGCAGTATAATTCGCCTTACCTCATCTTTCATGTGGACAAGGCGGTCCTGCGTACTAAATTGTGGTTTCTCCCTAAGGTGTTTTTGGATAGAAATATTAATCAGGAAATAGTTGTTCATTCTTTCTGTCATAATCCTTCCCATAAGGAACGTCTTTTGCACAACTTGGATGTTTTGCATGCTCTTAAATTCTACCTACGGGCTACTAAGGATTTTGGCCAGTCCTCTGCTCTGTTTGTTTCTCTGGAAAGCGTAAGGGTCAGAAGGCTGCTGCTACTTCTCTTTCCCTATGGTTGAGTAGTACAATTCGTTTTGCTTATGAGACTGCTGGACAGCAGCCTCCTGAGAGAATTACAGTTCATTCTACTAGGGCTGTCTGTTCTTCTTGGGCTTTTTATAATGAAGCTTCTGTGGAACAGATTTGCAAGGTGGCAACTTGGTCCTCTCTGCATACATTTTACAAATTTTAGGCTTCTTTTGGGAGAGATGTTCTTCAAGCGGTGGTTCCTTCTGTTTAGGTCTGTCTTGTTCTCCCTCCCTGTGAATTCTGTGTCCTCTAGCTTGGGTATTAGTTTCCACTAGTAATTGAATGACATTGTGGACTCTCCATATCTTAGGAAAGAAAACAAAATGTATGCTTACCTGATAAATGTATTTTTTTCTGGATATGGAGAGTCCACGACCCCACCCTTAATTTAGACTGTTATTTTTTACTAAACCTCAGTCACCTCTACACCTTTGTGTTATTCCTTTTTCCATTTCCCTTTCGGTCGAATGACTGGGGATTATGGGTAGAGAAGTGACATTTAACAGCTTTGCTGGGGTTCTCTTTGCCTCCTCCTGCTGACCAGGAGTGCTATTCCCACTAGTAATTGAATGGCATTATAGACTCTCCATATCTGGAAAGAAAGGAATTTATCAGGTAAGCATAAATTTTGTTTTTCACAGCTAGAGGGCGTTCGTTCATGTGTTTCACATAAATAACATTGTGCTCATGCACGTAGAGTTATTTGAGTCAGCACTTATTGTCTGAAATGCAAGTCTGTCAAAAGATCTGAGATAAGGAGGCAGTCTGCAAAAGCTTAGAATCAAGGTAATTACAGAGATAAAAAGTATATTTCTATAATATTGTTGGTTATGCAAAACTGGTGAGTGGTAACTAAAGGGATTATCTATTTTAAACAATGACATTTTTGGTGTTTACTATCCCTTTAAGAGACATGCTGCAAAGACCAAGCATCCTTCTAGTTCTTTTGCCTTCTGTCTAGATTGTAAGTTTCCATGGGAATAGGGCCCTAAATTCCTCCTGTTTTTGTTTGTCAAATTTTGTCTTGTCTCTTACAAGTATTGTGTCATTGTTTAACTTAGATCAATTTTACCCATGGACAGTGCTGCAGAATATGTTAGTGCTTTATATATAAAATAATACCAGGTAAAACTTGTGTTTCCATTGTGTTGCTCAGCTGGTAATACTAATTCTACCTAACTTCCCACTTTTATATCTCTTAGCTCTGTTTCTTAAAATCCTCAGGTCACATCTAGGGGCCAGTCAGCTGACAATTCTATCTCTTTCACAAGTAAACTTCACAGTCTCAGTCATTATTAGGTCTAATTCAGTCCATGGTGATCTCTGCCCAATAAGAGTATTGATCATGCAAGGTTTCTTACACACTAGTATTGCTCTGTCTTCTCCTCCCACTTGGGATCAGATATCTCAAGCTTAAAACACCAAAGGTCTACAGTTAACCTATGCATGTGCATTATTTTGTATTATTCATAATATGGCAGCAGACAGTGACATTTTGTTATTTTATTATTTGCAACTGATTTATTTGTTTAAAAGTAAATTAATATGCCTGTGCAAATCTAGATCTTTGTGTGGCACTTTTAAACAAATAAATCTGTTGCTGAAAATATCGGAATGCCGCTGCCTGTAGCTATATTCATACATTTGTTTAGTAAGAAAATCCTGCATACAAATGATTCCACATGCCAAGTTAGGACCTTTTGGGTGAAAAATTCTTCTTCACAGTTGATCTATATTTAAAAATAAAAAAGACCTAAACACCAGGTTATTTCTACTTTCACAGAAGACTCTTGCCTTTCTGAGCAATGTTCTGAAGATTCTCTAACTCTAGACGCAAGGTCCTTAATATGCTCCAATACATGGCCAAATCAACCTCCCTATCACAGTCCATCAATGTCACTATAGGTATCTCTGCTTCATCTTTCACCAACTGTTTGCCAAATTCTTCCACATTGCTGCTGTTTAGGATCCTTTTGACATCACCAGCGTTTGTTCTGCACTGCTTTGTATGTCATGAGTTTATCCTAGCAAGAGCTAGTGTCAAGTGAGTCTGATTGCTCAGTTTATGTCCGCGAGTTCGTATCACGGTTTAGGGGCTTCGCCTCCATGGTCCTTGTTGCAGGGATCTGCAGGGTCGGGGTCTTTTTGTGTCATGGAATCTTATTCCTCTGAGGCAGATTGCGAGAGGTCGTTTGGTCTTAGTCGAGAGAGGGGTTTCTGAAAGGACACGTTCCTTTCCGTTGGTGCATAGTTGGTCCTCGTCATCTATCATAGGTTTGGAGGTTCTCCCTTGTAGGGAGGAGCTAGATAGTTATGGCTCTCTATCGGATTTTTTGAATCTTTCTTTATTTTCCTCCAGGATGAGCTGGAGAAGGGCCTTCCTAGCGAGTTCTGGCTCGAGCAGTCCTCCTTAGGACAGATAGCTGTCATAACCTGATGGGTAAATTAATTGCCTAGCATGCGGCAGGTTACGGGTTGAATCCAGCGGCAGTCCTTGCTCTTTGATTGTGGGCTTGCAGTTTTTCGATTCCCTGATTGTTCTTCTGTTGCAATCTTGCAATACATTCTCCTTAAAGGAGTTTCCTCTTTATTTAGGCTGTTTACAAGTTTTGTTAAGGTTTTCTCCCTAAGATTATTATTTTATATGTCTTTTTCCTCTCTAAATGGAAAAGGGGTTTTCCATTTTCAGGGATTCTTGTCTTGATGTTCTTTTTGGGCTATGGAGGCTTAGTTGCTTTCTTTATTGTTAGTGGAGGAGTGTTTTTTCGCTTGACCCAGCAGTCAGTGGGACACTAGCCTCCTCAGAGGTTATGGCTCATTTCAAGAGCAGTGACGTCTTCGGGGGTCTCTGGCATGAGATCTCTAGGGTTCTGATTGTTGGGCGGCTATCTGGTCCTCCTAACATTCTTTTTCTTTTTTACTTCTGTTGAAGCAGCATTCAGGAGAATGGGTTTGTTGCAGGCTGTGGTGCTGCCTCTTCTTTTTCCTCCGGTTAGCATTCAGTGTCCTCTCTAGCTTGGGTATAATTTCCCACAAGTAATGAATGCAGCTGTGGACTCTCCCTGTATTTTGAAGGAAAACATAAATGATGACTTACCATCCTTTTCCTTCAATACAGGGAGAGTCCTCAGCTCCCGCCCGTGTTCTCCGATGGGCGGCCCTAAATTTATTTTCAAATCCAAGAAAGAGAGCAGCACCACTGTTAGTGCAACGGCATAGGGGATTAACTGCTATGCCCCAAATATAATCCAACTTTCAAATAGGATGCCAGCACAATGGATAAAATTTTATAATTTTAGTTAAGACCTGAGTTAAAGTTGCGACGTTTTGGTGTGACCCCCTTAATCATGCAATATGATACAAACAGTGTAGGTAACCATTTTTAAACCCTCTGAGTTTTCGCGCCACCTCTGTGTTGCACTATGTGCATGGCGCCATCTAGTAGCAAAAAACATTTATTTTAATTAACAAAATGTATACAAGTGATCCTTATATTCTTCACACGTCTATAAGCCATTAGTGGGGAATCTGTAATTGCTTAATGTTGGGGTTACAGTTCTTTAAAACATACCAATTCTTTCTAATAATCTTGCCAATTTTGTCACTATAGGGGCTATGTTGTGTCACAAAAAACCATTCTCTCACTATCGTTGTTATTTACTGAAGGTCTCTGCTTGGGATTCTGTATCTCTTTTAATTTTTTGTTAATGAGGCCTACTGGGTACCCCCTCTCTAGAAATTTATCTTTCATCTGTTTCAACCTGTAATTTATATCTGACTCTTCACTGACTATCCTTTGTACACGTAAAAGTTGACTCTTAGGGAGGGACTCCAATAATCATTGTGTTCCTATCCGTATCTTTAACAAACAGATCAAATTTTAAACCATCCTTCCCTTTAGTAACCTTGGTGTCAAGGAATGAGACAGATTCCTCACTGTAAGTTATTGTGAAATACAAATCCCTTACCTCTGAATTGAGCTCTTTGACAAACCTGGTTAGGGTTCCAATGTCACCCCACCACACGCAAAACACATCGTCTATGTAGCGGAGCCAAGCTGCTCCGTGTTCTTTAAACAAATGATTTTCATAGACCTTCCTTTCCTCAAACTCATTCATATAAAGGTTGGCGTATGATGGGGCGACATTGGAACCCATGGCTGTACCCTTAACCTGGACAAACCAGTCCTCTTGGAAAAGGAAATAATTCCAGTAAAGTATTAGACAAAGTAGTCTCTCCACAAAGTCACACTGTGCTTCCGAATATCTGCCTCTCACCATGAGAGTCTTTCTAATGATGGCAATGCCAGTATCATGTTTAATAGAGGTGTATAAACTCCTGACGTCCATGGTTAACAGCAGATATCGGCTAGTGGGCAACTCTATCATTTTGGCCCTTTCCAAAAAATGCCCTGTGTCTTTAATGAAGCTGGCCATTTTGGCCACTTCAGGTTGTAATAGTTTATCCACAAATTTAGATATGTTAGTAAATATCGATTCTACACATGAGACAATTGGCCTCCCAGGGGGCCTTTGTGAATTTTGGGAACCGTATAAAATATGGGCGTCCTAGGTTTGTCAGTGTAAATATAGTCCGCCAATTTTTCATCAGTTACTTTCATTTTAACAGCCTTGTCCAGAATAAACCTAATTTCCTTCTGTATTCTGTGAACTGGATTGCCTGGGACCTTTCTATATGTATTGTGATCATTAAGCTGAGTTCTAATTTCTGCAATATAGTAATCCCTATCCATGACAACAGTGGCCCCTCCTTTGTCGGCCCCCTTCAAGATGATTATTATTTGCTTTGTGATTTAATTGCAATGTTGTCATTTTTAGAGAAGTTCACCCTTCTAGATGTTTGCTCATGTGACACTTCCTTTCTTTTCACTGTGTGTTGTAGTGTTTTAATTTCATTTTCTTCAAGATTTATAAAGGTGTTAACACTATGGTTAAAAATGTTTGGGTTAAAGGAGCTCTTTTTCCTTAATTCTAAGCTTTGTGCAGTTAAAGTGTCTTTATTTGTACTTAAGATAAGTGTTTGAACAATTCGTGGGCTCACCAAAAAATATTTTAAGTTTAATATTTCTAAACAGTCTGTGAAGGTCTTTTGTTAGCTCAAAGAAGTCTATATCCTTATGTGGGCAAAAAGAAAGACCCTTGTTTAACATAGACAGTTCTTGTTCAGACAGTTCAGACTTAGAAATATTTACCACGGTGGTTTGTGCTTCTCTCATTTCCTCGAGCTACTTTCCTTTGCGACTTCCTTGAAGGATCCATAGTTGTCTGCGGCTGCTTGACTGCTTTTTTTCCCATGCTTCCGACCACCTCGGCGGCATCGCTTTCGCCGCCACTCTGATCCAAAGGGGATAACTCGGCTCCTCTTGATGGCGTGTTTGAACGCTCTGCGTCGCTGTCATCACATCCTTGTTGCCGTCTCCGCTGGTTGGTTCTCCTGCGGCCTCCCCCTCTATGTGTATTCCGGTTGCCATGGAGACCACCACGCCATCTGTATACTTTGCCTGTTTTATAATCATCCTCATCGCGTTGAAATTTTGTCCGCTTTATTTCTTTTATCACCTTCTGCTCTATTGCCAACTTCTCTTCGATCCGCTTATCGAGATTTTCCATCTCCTCTGTGGTAAGTACAGCGGCCAGATCTGTTCTATGCTTTTTTGTCAAGTCAGCTTGAATTTCAATTTCTTGCAAAAGGGCTTCCACAGTACATACCATCAGGTCTAGAGAACATTTATTGAGGATAGCCTCAAACTTATCACAATAAGCTTGGTTCTCTTTTAGCAGTGTCGGGCAAGTACTCATTCTGAGTCCTTTCGGTATTCTTCTTACCCTGTAGTACTCAGAGTGGTGGCATGGAGATCCCACTTCATTAACTTTATCTTGAGTGCTTCATATTCTTTCTCCACAACGAGGGAGGGAGCCGACCTTAGGAATTCCCTTGAGCCCCTTGTCAACGCTGTTATTCTGGCTGCATCAATCTCACTATATGCAAAAGTCTTGCTATTTTCAGTGCCTGTGACTTGGTCTTTTTCCACTTGCATTATGATCCTTACAGTGTGCTCGTTCCCAGCAGTTAGAAATATAGCCAAATCCAAGAAAGAGAGCAGCACCACTGTCATGGTCTCCATTTTGAAGATCCACCACATCTCTCTCTGCTTTAGTAATATCTCTCTGTCAGAACCATTTCTGGGTATTTGAATCTTGAATGTGGGTGGAAGAAATGTGGCCCCTTTATTATAGAACTGCAACTCATGCAGCCTAAGCATGGGTAGCTTCCCTGTCTTTTACTGCCAAAATGCGATTGTTTAAGTCCTGCACTGGGGCCTACGTCTGTCCTGACCAAGTGATCCCTTATTTTTTTCACACGTCTATAAGCCATTAGTGGGGGATTCTGTAATTGCTTAATGTTGTGGTTACAGTTCTTTAAAACATACCAATTCTTTCTAATAATCTTGCCAATTTTGTCACTATAGGGGCTATGCTGTGTCACAAAAACCATTCTCTCACTATCGTTGTTATTTACTGAAGGTCTCTGCTTGGGATTCTGTATCTCTTTTCTTCCACCCACACAGTGGGAGAAGATATAATATCAAGGGATTTCATACATGTGAAAGTAATAAACCCCTGCATTTTATTATTAACCCCTAATCTGCCGCTCCGTACACCGCCGCAACCTATGTTATCCCTATGAACCCCTAATCTGCTGCCCCTAACACCGCCGACCCCTATATTATATTTATTTACCCCTAATCTGCCGCCCCCGCTATCGCTGACCCCTGCATATTATTATTAACCCCTAATCTGCCGCTCCGTACACCGCTGCAACCTATGTTATCCCTATGTACCCCTAATCTGCTGCCCCTAACACAGTCGACCCCTATATTATATTTATTAACCCCTAATCTGCCGCCCCCAACGTCGCCTCCACCTACCTACAATTATTAACCCCTAATCTGCTGACCAGACCACACCGCTACTATAATAAATGTATTAACCCCTAAAGCTAAGTCTAACCCTAACACCCCCCTAAGTTAAATATAATTTAAATCTAACGAAATAAATTAACTATTATTAAATAAATTATTCCTATTTAAAGCTAAATACTTACCTGTAAAATAAATCCTAATATAGCTACAATATAAATTATAATTATATTGTAGCTATTTTAGGATTAATATTTATTTTACAGGTAACTTTGTAATTATTTTAACCAGGTACAATAGCTATTAAATAGTTAATAACTATTTAATAGTTACCTAGTTAAA
The DNA here is from genome assembly GCF_027579735.1 of Bombina bombina. NCBI lineage: Eukaryota > Metazoa > Chordata > Amphibia > Anura > Bombinatoridae > Bombina > Bombina bombina. The sequence goes on from NC_069499.1 coordinate 230,194,707, forward strand.
ATAATTACAAAATGACCTGTAAAATAAATCCTAACCTAAGTTACAATTAAACCTAACACTACACTATCAATAAATAAATTAAATAAAATACCTACAATTACCTACAATTAAACCTAACACTACACTATCAATAAATTAATTAAATACAATACCTACATCCTCTTCGTTCGACGTCCAACTGAAGAATGAAGGTTCCTTTAAGGGACGTCATCCAAGATGGCGTCCCTCAAATTCCGATTGGCTGATAGGATTCAGCCAATCAGATTGAGCTCGCATTCTATTGGCTGATCGGAACAGCCAATAGAATGCAAGCTCAATCTGATTGGCTGATTGGATCACACCGTTTCGTTAGATTTAAATTATATTTAAGTTAGGGGGGTGTTAGTGTTAGGGTTAGACTTAGCTTTAGGGGTTAATACATTTATTATAGTAGCGGTGTGGTCCGGTCGGCAGATTATGGGTTAATAATTGTAGGTAGGTGGAGGCGACGTTGGGGGCGGCAGATTAGGGGTTAATAAATATAATATAGGGGTCGGCTGTGTTAGGGGCAGCAGATTCGGGGTACATAGGTATAATGTAGGTTGCGGAGGTGTACGGAGCGGCAGATTAGGGGTTAAAAAAATATGCAGGTGTCGGCGATAGCGGGGGCGGCAGATTAGGGGTTAATAAATATTATGTAGGTGTCGGCGGTATTAGGGGCAGCAGATTAGGGGTACATAGGGATAACGTAGGTTGCGGCGGTGTACGGAGCGGCAGATTAGGGGTTAATAATAATATGCAGGGGTCAGCAATAGCGGGGGCGGCAGATTAGGGGTTAATAAATATAATATTGGGTCGGCGGTATTAGGGGCAGCAGATTAGGGGTACATAGGGATAACGTAGGTGGCGTTAGTGCGCTTTGGCCTTGAAAGCTTTTCAGAGCTTCTCTTAGAGTGGGAGAAGTTTTCTATGATGATCATGATTCAGAATCATCCTCCTTTTGTGTAAAATTTTACTTTGAATGGAGTTAACGCGCCACTTGTAATGTGTTTTAAAAAAAAAAAATCCCCAAATCCAAAGTTTTTCTGTCATGATTCAGATAGAGCATGCCATTTTAAACAACGTTCTAATTTACTTTTATTATCATTTTTTCTTTGTTCTCTTGGTATCTTTTATCGAAAAGCAGGGAAATAATCTCAGGCGCATGCATGTGTCTGCCAGCAATATATGCCAGCAGTTTTGCAAGAATGTTATACATTTGCAGGAGCACTATGTGTCAGCACTATTTTCTTTCATACTGGTGGTGAGAGTCCATAATCCATTACTCCTGGAGGCAAAGATTCCCAAACCCCAAGTGCTCTATAAAACCCCTCCCACCTTACTGGTAACTAGTATAATATTTGCCTCCTCTGGAGGAAGATGAAGAATGAAAATGTGCCTGACTTTCTTCTGTGAGAGGGGTTCAATGTTTGATGGAGGGATGTATTGGGAGGATGGGAATTAGTCACAAGCCTTTCTACAAATGTCATGGGGACCTATCCTTGCCTCCTCCTGTTGGGTCATCATTATACTCTTATTCCATATCCTTTGCTTTTAATTTTCCGCACTTGTTTGGCTTCCTACTGGGGGTTTTTTCAGTAGTTGGGTGCCTATGGTTAAGTACTCTTTATTTTTGCGTATGGGGCGCTCAGCCTATTAGGTTTTTTTTTATATATATATATATATATATATATATATATATAGAGCCTTGGGATAGTTATTTAATTTAATTGGTTTCATTATATTCCCCTTTAAATTGTTTAAGCCGGGTTTTTTTTATCGTGCGTAGGTTCGTCACATTTGCTCAAATCGCAAAGTGAAACAATAGTTTATAACTTAAGTTCACATACACTTTCTGCAGATGAACTCTCGCTCCTTAACAAAGGTTTATCATTTATTCCTACTCCTAGATCTGATGTATTTGACCTACGTGTTGATTTACATCATTTTCAGCGCCAGTTAAAATTGAAAGATTTTTTTAAAAATACTGCTGAGTATGTTCCTAAACCTTTTAAGGGCAAGGGTTCATTTGAACCCCCTAACACCCATTCTACGATTAAGACCTTTACTCATATGGTCAATACCGAGATTGAACAGCCTGATACTCAACCTGTTAATACATCGGATAATCTCACACCACTTGAGAGAAGGGCCCTTAAGTCATTGTCTGATGACAGCTCTATTGCAATCAGACCAGCGGACAAGGGTGGGGCCATAGTGGTGTTGGATTACTCCATTTATAGGGATGAGGCTTTGCGATAGCTAGATGATGGTCTAACGTATCGTAAATTGTCATTTAATCCTACTATGGTTTTTAAAAAACAGGTTGACATTCTCTTGTGTATGGCTTTGGATGCTGCGTTTATCGATGAGGACACCTACAATATTTTAAGGGTTGATAACCCTATCAGTCCAATACTTTCTACCAAAAATACACAAGAGTTTGTCTAACCCTTCAGGCCGTCCAATTGTCTCGGCGAGGGGTTCGTTGTTTCAGCCCCTTGTGGAGTACATTGACCATTTCCTACAACCTGTGGTTAAGTCTACTGTGTTCTATCTTAAGGACTCCTCTGAACTTATCCGTCTGTTGCATTCTATGGTGGACATCCACCCTACTGACCTTTTGGTCACAATGGATGTCACGAATCTTTACACCATAATTCCCCACACACATGGGATGGAGATGGTCAGGAGTATCCTAACGGATAACCCTCATTATTGTGGACCATCTATTGAGTTTCTGTTGGAGCTCTGTTTAGTCAAAAACTATTTTCGGTTTGAGAATACGTTTTACTTGCAAATACTTGGCACGGCGATGGGGTCTAATATGGCCCCATCATACGCCAATATTTATATGTCCATGTATGAACATGAACTTATTTTTTCTGCTGAACAGTGCTCCAATAGATTCTACCGACGCTACATAGATGATGTGTTCCTTGTGTGGAGGGGTGACAGGGAATCTTTGACTTCTTGGTTTGACCGTCTCAATGCCCTAAATTCTACTGTACGGTTCAAAGATGGACATTGGAGATGTGAGTATACACTTTTTAGATCTTGAGATCTATACGATGTCTACACCATCGGGTCTGAGATTATACACAACTCTCTACAGTAAGCCCACTGACAGGAAATCTATACTACACTATAACAGTTACCATCCAAATTTTTCAAAAAAAGGAGTCAGCTCCTATCGGCTCCTGCGTGTTCTACGCAATAACACTGAGGAGGCCCACAAGAAGCTACAACTGGATAACATGGCACAGAAATTTATTGACAGAGGGTATCCTAAACCACTGATTACAACCCAGTGTGCACATGCACATTCACTTACCCAACAAGCACTGAAACATACACCACTCAAACCGGCTGATAAGAGGATGAATTTTGTCACTACTTACACACCGGCCGCGCATAAGGTTCAACAGGCGATTAAACAACACTGGCCGATTGTGTCCACTGACATTTCTCTACCATTTGGGGATATGCCTCCTCCAAGATTGGTCTACAAAAGGGCACGGAATCTGAGAGACCTTTTGGTGAATACTGATCCTACTGCAAGTTACCAACAACGAACCTGGTTACCCCCAGGAAAGAAGGGGTGTTACAGATGTGGGAACTGCGTTACTTGTAATGGCATGATCGTTGGCAATAGGTTTCACCACCCGCACACTAATAAGACCTTCAATATACGCCATCGGCTAACCTGCACATCAGACCATGTCATTTACGTAATCATCTGCCCTTGTGCTTTATATTAGGTGGGGAAGACCATCACTTCGTTCAGGGAGAGGCTGGCTAACCATAAAACAGCCATTCGGCTAGCGCTTGACAAAGGGTCCTCTGACCAACCAGTGGCACGCCACTTCCAACAAGCAGGCCACTCCATCTCTTCATTAAGAACAATATTGATTGACGATGTCCCTAAAGCTAGACGTGGCGGCGATTGGGCTAAGGCCTTACTTAAGTTGGATTCATCGTTTGGACACTATTACTCCGAGAGGTCTCAATATGACGATCGATTACAGTTGCTTTTACAAATGACTGTGGGCCTCCTTTCATCTCATTTTAAAGTTTCTACCTGCTACTCTTGCACGCTGTAGTTAATACTAGTTTCAAATTCACTGACTGAGTATATGTTATCACACGACAGATATGCCCTTTGATTTATACAATTGGACTAGTAGTGTCCATTATGGCTCTAATTTGCTGTGCCTATTGTAGCACTACTTATTGGTTATCTGAAGTCTGACTATACATTTACTCAGCAGTAGCTTTTAGATTTTTCTTTGTTAGAATGTGTTAAATGTTGCTTCTAACTCACTGGATTGAACACATTGGTTGCCATAGTTACTAGATGATAGGCAGTGACATATGTAATTATGCTCTTTGTTTTTCTATGCTAATAGTGCATTACAAGCATATGTTTTTAATATGTGGCTTGTTTTTCTGTGATATTGTGTTGGCCTCTGTTAGATTATACTTTATAATCTATTTCGTGCCTCTGTGTGGTTCCCATGGCAATGGCTATGCTAGGACTCGAGCGTGTTTGCTCACTTCTGATTGGGCTGAGTTAGCCCTGCTGTCCTATCATGTTCCCATGGTGACACACGTGTGGCGTGATGACGTCATGGCAACACTACACAGGCACACGCTGTATTGTTGACACTGCTTTGCTTAGCACTTCAGAGGTAATGTGAGACCGGTTCCGGTCTAGCGTAATTAAGGTATATGTACAGCTGCACATCATGATCTGTGACTTGGCGGTTTTTTTGCATTACGTTTGTGATTAGTGGGTGGGGGTATTTAAGGTATCTACACTGGGTCATATTTTATGCCTGTTCGTCTTGTGACCTGCTGCATGTGACCAAGGCTCATGTGTTGAGCCGAAACATTATGATGCTTATTAATTAAAGTGGTGTTTTGCTACATCTCGTGTGCTGGCTATTTGTGGTGGGTAACCTGGATCTACACCGGATTCATCCTTGCTACTATTGTCATTCTATGGAGTTCTAGCCGTGCACTGAGTGGTTGATATGGTTGGTGAGTGCTGATTTACTACTTCATGTTGTAATTCTTATTTGGATCGTGCACCCGGAGGTTCCCAAGAGGACTTATATTTAGGGATTCTTAGTGATTCCTGTGTGAAACTTTGCTGCATTTTACCTGGGCACAGAATTTTCCTCAGTTTGGATGCCCACGGATATTCCTACTGCTGTTGTTTTTATTGTGTTGCTATTTCTACAGTGCACTATACTTTGGGACATGACTGCTGAATCTACATTGATGTCCTTATCGCAAGATGACCCCTATGGGGAGATAGAAGATTTCGCATTTACAGATGATGATGCACTACGCATCAGGTGTGATGCTGACATGCAGGAGCTGGAGGTGGCTAAAGGTGAGACTCCTCTTAATATTTATCGCAAATTACTACACTTGGAGAAAAAAGAGGTTGATTACCATCTACATGCTGTATACCTCTCCAAGTACCATAAAGATAAATTTATCCCACGTGGGTTTAGGGTCAAAAATATTCTCACTTTGGGTAGAGTAAATATAGATTTCTCCAACATTGGTGTGTCCGGTCCATGGCGTCATCCTTACTTGTGGGAATATCTCTTCCCCAACAGGAAATGGCAAAGAGTCCCAGCAAAGCTGGCCATATAGTCCCTCCTAGGCTCCGCCCACCCCAGTCATTCTCTTTGCCGTTGCACAGGCAACATCTCCACGGAGATGGTTAAGAGTATGTGGTGTTTTTTTGTAGTTTTTTATTCTACTATCAAGAGTTTGTTATTTTAAAATAGTGCTGGTATGTACTATTTACTCTGAAACAGAAAAAGATGAAGATTTCTGTTTGTGAGAGGAAGATGATTTTAGCAGACAGTAACTAAAATCGATTGCTGTTTCCACATAGGACTGTTGAAATGAAGTAACTTCAGTTGGGGGAAACAGTTAGCAGACTTTTCTGCTTAAGGTATGACTAGCCATATTTCTAACAAGACTGTAATGCTGGAAGGCTGTCATTTCCCCTCATGGGGACCGGTAAGCCATTTTCTTAGTCTCAAACAGAATAAAGGGCTTAATATGGGCTATAAAACTGGTAGACACTTTTATGGGCTAAATCGATTGCTTTATTTGGACATTTTATACATGTTTATGCTGATAATTCACACTTATAAACTTGGGGAACGTTTTTTAACGTCAGGCACTATGTTAGACACCTTTTCCAGTCAGGAAGGGCCTTCCCAGTTGTAGGCTGAGCCTCATTTTCGCGCCATTACTGCGCAGTTGTTTTTGAGAGCAAGACATGCAGATGCATGTGTGAGGACCTGAAAGTAGTTGGAAAAGTTCCTAGAAGGTGTCATTTGGTATCGTATTCCCCTCTAGGCTTGGTAAAGTCACAGCAAAGGCTGTAGCTTGGACTGTATAGGGGTTAAATCTGTAACCGGCTCCGGTTTCGTTATTTTAAGGGTTAAGGCTCTGAAAATTGGTGTGCAATACTTTTAATGTTTTAAGACACTGTGGTGAAAGTTTGGTAAATTTTGAACAATTCCTTCATATTTTTTCACGTATTCAGTAATAAAGTGTGCTCTGTTTAAAATTTAAAGAGACAGTAACGGTTTTGTTTTAAAACGGTTTTTGTGCTTTATTGACAAGTTTAAGCCTGTTTAACATGTCTGTGCCTTCAGATAAGCTATGTTCTATATGTATGAAAGTCAATGTGTCTCCCCCTTCAAAATTGTGTGATAATTGTGCCATAGCGTCCAAACAATGTAAGGACAGTACTGTCACAGATAATGAAGTTGCCCAAGATGATTCATCAGATGAAGGGAGTAGACATGGTTCTACATCATCTCCTTCGGTGTCTATACCAGTTTTGCCCATGCAGGAGGCCCCTAGTACTTCTAGCGCGCCAATGCTTATTACCATGCAACAATTGACGGCTGTAATGGATAACTCCATAGCAAAATTTTTATCCAAAATGCCTGCATATCAGAGAAAGCGCGATTGCTCTGTTTTAAACACTGAAGAGCAGGAGGGCGCTGATGATAATTGTTCTGTCATACCCTCACACCAATCTGAAGGAGCCATGAGGGAGGTTTTGTCAGATGGGGAAATTTCAGATTCAAGAAAAATTTCTCAACAGGCTGAACCTGATGTTGTGACATTTAAATTTAAATTAGAGCACCTCCGCGCACTGCTTTAGGAGGTGTTATCTACTGGATGATTGTGACAACTTGGTCATTCCAGAAAAATTATGCAAGATGGACAAGTTCTTAGAGGTTCCGGTGCACCCCGACGCTTTTCCTATACCCAAGCGGGTGGCAGACATAGTGAATAAGGAGTGGGAGAAGCCTGGCATACCTTTTGTTCCCCCTCCTATATTTAAGAAATTATTTCCTATGGTCGACCCCAGAAAGGACTTATGGCAGACAGTCCCTAAGGTCGAGGGGGCAGTTTCTACTCTAAACAAGCGCACTACTATTCCTATCGAGGATTATTGTGCTTTCAAAGATCCTATGGATAAAAAATTGGAGGGTTTGCTTAAAAAGATTTTTGTACAGCAAGGTTACCTTCTACAACCCATTTCGTGCATTGTTCCTGTCACTACAGCAGCGTGGTTCTGGTTCGAGGAACTAGAAAAGTCGCTCAGTAGAGAGACTCCATATGAGGAGGTTATGGACAGAGTTCACGCACTTAGGTTGGCTAACTCTTTTATTTTAGATGCCGCTTTGCAATTAGCTAGATTAGCGGCGAATTCAGGGTTTGCAATTGTGGCGCGCAGAGCGCGTTGGCTAAAGTCTTGGTCAGCGGATGTATCATCCAAGACAAAATTGCTTAACATCCCCTTCAAGGGTAAAACTCTCTTTGGACCAGAATTGAAAGAGATTATCTCAGACATCACTGGGGGAAAGGGCCACGCCCTCCCACAAGATAGGCCTTTCAAGGCCAAGAATAAGTCTAATTTTCGTTCCTTTCGTAATTTCAGGAACGGACCGGCCTCTAATTCTGCATCCTCTAAGCAAGAGGGTAATGCCTCACAGTCCAAACCAGCCTGGAAACCGATGCAAGGCTGGAACAAGGGTAAGCAGGCCAAGAAGCCTGCTACCGCTAACAAAACAGCATGAAGGAGTAGCCCCCGATCCGGGACCGGATCTAGTGGGGGCAGACTCTCTCTCTTTGCTCAGGCTTGGGCAAGAGATGTTCAGGATCCCTGGACGCTAGAAATAGTTTCTCAGGGTTATCTTCTGGAATTCAAGGAACTACCCCCAAGGGGAAGGTTCCACATGTCTCACTTATCCTCAAACCAAATAAAGAGACAAGCGTTCTTACATTGTGTAGAAGACCTGTTAAAGATGGGAGTGATACACCCAGTTCCAATGACGGAACAAGGAATGGGATTTTACTCAAATCTGTTCGTAGTTCCCAAAAAAGAGGGAACCTTCAGACCAATTCTGGATTTAAAGATCCTAAACAAATTTCTCAGGGTACCATCGTTCAAAATGGAAACCATTCGAACGATTCTACCCACTATCCAGGAAGGTCAATTTATGACTACCGTGGATCTAAAGGATGCGTACCTACATATTCCTATCCACAAAGAACATCATCAGTTCCTAAGGTTCGCCTTTCTGGACAAACATTACCAGTTTGTGGCCCTCCCATTCGGATTAGCCACTGCTCCAAGGATTTTCACAAAGGTACTCGGGTCCCTTCTAGCGGTTCTAAGACCGAGGGGCATTGCAGTAGTACCATACTTGGACGACATTCTAATACAAGCGTCGTCCCTTTCAAAAGCAAAGGCTTATACAGACATCGTTCTGGCCTTTCTCAGATCTCACGGATGGAAGGTGAACATAGAAAAAAGTTCTCTGTCTCCGTCAACAAGAGTTCCCTTCTTGGGAACAATAATAGATTCCTTAGAAATGAGGATTTTTCTGACAGATGTCAGAAAGTCAAAACTTCTAAGCGCTTGTCAAGTTCTTCATTCTGTTCCACGTCCTTCCATAGCTCAGTGCATGGAAGTAGTAGGGTTGATGGTTGCAGCAATGGACATAGTTCCTTTTGCGCGAATTCATCTAAGACCATTACAACTGTGCATGCTGAAACAGTGGAATGGGGACTTTACAGACTTGTCTCCAGTGATTCAAGTAGATCAGAAGACCAGAGATTCACTCCGTTGGTGGCTAACCCTGGACCACCTATCCCAGGGAATGAGCTTCCGCAGACCAGAGTGGGTCATTGTCACGACCGACGCCAGTCTAGTGGGCTGGGGCGCGGTCTGGGAATCCCTGAAAGCTCAGGGACTATGGTCTCGGGAAGAGTCTCTTCTCCCGATAAACATTCTGGAACTAAGAGCGATATTCAATGCTTTCAGGGCTTGGCCTCAGCTTGCAAAGGCCAGATTCATAAGATTCCAATCATACAACATGACGACTGTTGCGTATATCAATTATCAGGGGGGAACAAGGAGTTCCCTGGCGATGAAAGAAGTGACCAAAATAATACAATGGGCGGAGGATCACTCCTGCCATCTATCTGCGATCCACATCCCAGGTGTGGAAAACTGGGAAGCGGATTATCTGAGTCGTCAGACATTCCATCCGGGGGAGTGGGAACTCCACCCGGAGATCTTTGCCCAGTTGACTCAATTATGGGGCATTCCAGACATGGATCTGATGGCGTCTCGTCAGAACTTCAAGGTTCCTTGCTACGGGTCCAGATCCAGGGATCCCAAGGCGACTCTAGTGGATGCACTAGTAGCACCTTGGACCTTCAACCTAGCTTATGTGTTTCCACCGTTTCCTCTCATTCCCAGGCTGGTAGCCAGGATCAAACAGGAGAGGGCCTCGGTGATCTTGATAGCTCCTGCGTGGCCACGCAGGACTTGGTATGCAGACCTGGTGAATATGTCATTGGTTCCACCATGGAAGCTACCTTTGAGACAGGACCTTCTTGTTCAGGGTCCATTCGAACATCCAAATCTGGTCTCCCTCCAGCTGACGGCTTGGAGATTGAACGCTTGATTCTATCAAAGCGTGGGTTTTCAGATTCTGTGATAGATACTCTGGTTCAGGCCAGAAAACCGGTAACTAGAAAGATTTACCATAAAATATGGAAAAGATATATCTGCTGGTGTGAATCCAAGGGATTCCCATGGAATAAGATAAAAATTCCTAAGATTCTTTCCTTTCTGCAAGAAGGTTTGGATAAGGGATTATCTGCGAGTTCTCTAAAGGGACAGATTTCTGCTTTATCTGTCTTACTACACAAACGACTGGCGGCTGTGCCAGATGTTCAAGCATTTGTTCAGGCTCTGGTTAGGATCAAGCCTGTTTACAGACCCTTGACTCCTCCCTGAAGTTTAAATCTAGTTCTTTCAGTTCTTCAAGGGGTTCCGTTTGAACCTCTACATTCCATAGATATTAAGTTGTTATCTTGGAAAGTTTTGTTTTTGGTTGCTATTTCTTCTGCTAGAAGAGTTTCAGAGTTATCTGCTCTGCAGTGTTCTCCGCCCTATCTGGTGTTCCATGCAGATAAGGTGGTTTTGCGTACTAAGCCTGGTTTTCTTCCAAAGGTTGTTTCTAACAAAAATATTAACCAGGAGATAGTTGTACCTTCTTTGTGTCCGAATCCAGTTTCAAAGAAGGAACGTTTGTTACACAATTTGGACGTAGTCCGTGCTCTAAAATTCTATTTAGAAGCTACAAAAGATTTCAGACAAACATCTTCTCTGTTTGTCATCTATTCTGGTAAAAGGAGAGGTCAAAAAGTGACTTCTACCTCTCTTTCCTTTTGGCTTAAAAGCATCATCCGATTGGCTTACGAGACTGCCGGACGGCAGCCTCCTGAAAGAATCACAGCTCACTCCACTAGGGCTGTGGCTTCCACATGGGCCTTCAAGAACGAGGCTTCTGTTGATCAGATATGTAAGGCAGCGACTTGGTCTTCACTGCACACTTTTGCCAAATTTTACAAATTTGATACTTTTGCTTCTTCGGAGGCTATTTTTGGGAGAAAGGTTTTGCAAGCCGTGGTGCCTTCCGTTTAGGTAACCTGATTTGCTCCCTCCCTTCATCCGTGTCCTAAAGCTTTGGTATTGGTTCCCACAAGTAAGGATGACGCCGTGGACCGGACACACCAATGTTGGAGAAAACAGAATTTATGCTTACCTGATAAATTACTTTCTCCAACGGTGTGTCCGGTCCACGGCCCGCCCTGGTTTTTTTTTAATCAGGTCTGATGAATTATTTTCTCTAACTACAGTCACCACGGTACCATATGGTTTCTCCTATTTTTTCCTCCTGTCCGTCGGTCGAATGACTGGGGTGGGCGGAGCCTAGGAGGGACTATATGGCCAGCTTTGCTGGGACTCTTTGCCATTTCCTGTTGGGGAAGAGATACTCCCACAAGTAAGGATGACGCCGTGGACCGGACACACCGTTGGAGAAAGTAATTTATCAGGTAAGCATAAATTCTGTTTTCTGCAGACGGTGGTGTGGGATCTTAAATAAATGTTCCCATGACTTAATGCTTCTTGTCATAGAGGAATTATCTAGACTAAAGATCATTGTGAAAAGTGATATAACCCAGATCAATGACAAACTACTCCATGTGTTAAGTAGTGACCCAGACACTGATTGGCTAACTAAGTTGGCTACACAGGTCTCCAAATACAAACAGGAACTGTTAACTTTCAAAAATAAGAAGTATAACACTGTTGAGAATGACTACAGGGATAGGAAGGTATATAGATGTTTATATGGGAAGAGTGAGACTACATACCAGAGGAAGGGTAAGTTCAATAAAAATAAACGGGTCAATTTTGATACCATTGACAGCAGTGGGGGTGAGTCTTCAGGAGGTGAAGTAGCTAACACCACACAGAGTAGCACCACTACTAGTGGGTGGTGTTGTCATAAGATCCTCACAGAGACCCTCTTTACCCGTGGGCTCGGATACCGACACCACAGGAGGGGGGGGGAGGAAACACCAAAAAAGGCTCAAATCGAAAAGTGAAACAATAGTTTATAGCTTAAGTTCACATACACTTTCTGCAGATGAACTCTCGTTCCTTAACAAAGGTTTATCATTTATTCCTAGTCCTAGATCTGATGTATTTGACCTACGTGTTGATTTCAGCGCCAGTTAAAATTGAAAGATTTTTTTAAAAATATTGCTGAGTATGTTCCTAAATCTTTTAAGGGCAAGAGTTCATTTGAACCCCCTAACACCCATTCTACGATTAAGACCTTTACTCGTATGGTCAATACAGACATTGAACAACCTGATACTCAACCTGTTAATACATGGGATAATCTCACACCACTTGAGAGAAGGGCCCTTAAGTCATTGTCTGATGACAGCTCTATTGCAATCAGACCAGCGGACAAGGGTGGGGCCATAGTGGTGTTGGATTACTCCATGTATAGGGATGAGGCTTTGCGATAGCTAGATGATGGTCTAACGTATCGTAAATTGTCATTTAATCCTACTATGGTTTTTAAAAAACAGGTTGACAATCTCTTGTGTATGGCTTTGGATGCTGCGTTTATCGATGAGGACACCTACAATATTTTAAGGGTTGATAACCCTATCAGTCCAATACTTTACCTTCTACCAAAAATACACAAGAGTTTATCTAACCCTCCAGGCCGTCCAATTGTCTCGGCGAGGGGTTCGTTGTTTCAGCCCCTTGTGGAGTACATTGACCATTTCCTACAACCTGTGGTTAAGTCTACTGCGTCCTATCTTAAGGACTCTTCCGAACTTATCCGTCTGTTGCATTCTATGGTGGACATCCTCCCTACTGACCTTTTGGTCACAATGAATGTCACGAATCTTTACACCATCATTCCCCACACACATGGGATGGAGATGGTCAGGAGTATCCTAACGGATAACCCTCATTATTGTGGACCACCTATTGAGTTTCTGTTGGAACTGTTGGAGCTCTGTTTAGTTAAAAACTATTTTCGGTTTGAGAATACATTTTACTTGCAAACACTTGGCACGGCGATGGGGTCTAATATGGCCCCATCATACGCCAATATTTATATGTCCATGTATGAACATGAACATATTTTTTCTGCTGAACAGTGCTCCATCAGATTCTACCAACGCTACATAGATGATGTGCTCCTTGTGTGGAGGGGTGACAGGGAATCTTTGACTTCTTGATTTGACCGTCTCAATGCCCTGAATTCTACTGTATGGTTCAAGATGGACATTGGAGATGTGAGTATACACTTTTTAGATCTTGAGATCTATAAGATGTCTACACCATCGGGTCTGAGATTATACACAACTCCTTACAGTAAGCCCACTGACAGGAAATCTATACTACACTATAACAGTTACCATCCAAATTTTCAAAAAAAAGGAGTCAGCTCCTGCATACGCAATAACACTGAGGAGGCCCACAAGAAGCTACAACTGGATAACATGGCACAGAAATTTATTGACAGAGGGTATCCTAAACCACTACAACCCAGTGTTCACATGCACATTCACTTACCCAACAAGCACTGAGCCATACACCACTCAAACCAGCTGATAAGAGGATGAATTTTGTCACTACTTACACACCGGCCGTGCATAAGGTGCAACAGGTGATTAAAACAACACTGGCCGATTGTGTCCACTGACATTTCTCTACTATTTGGGGATATGCCTCCTCCGAGATTGGTCTACAAAAGGGCACGGAACCTGAGAGACCTTTTGGTGAATACTGATCCTACTGCAAGTTACCAACAACGTACCTGGTTACCCCCAGGAAAGAAGGGGTGTTACAGATGTGGGAACTGCGTTACTTGTAATGGCATGATCGTTGGCAATAGGTTTCACAACCCGCACACCAATAAGACCTTCAATATACACCATCGGCTAACCTGCACATCAGACCATGTCATTTACGTAATCATCTGCCCTTGTGCTTTATATTATGTGGGGAAGACCATCACTTCGTTCAGGGAGAGGCTGGCTAACCATAAAACAGCCATTCGGGTAGCGCTTGACAAAGGGTCCTCTGACCAACCAGTTACCCGCCACTTCCAACAAGCAGGCCACTCCATCTCTTCATTAAGAACAATATTTATTGACCATGTCCCTAAAGCTAGACGTGGTGGCGATCGGGCTAAGGCCTTACTTAAGTTGGAGTCAAGTTGGATTCATCGTTTGGACACTATTACTCCGAGAGGTCTCAATATGACGATCGATTACAGTTGCTTTTACAAATGACTGTGGGCCTCCTTTCATCTCATTTTAAAGTTTCTACCTGTTCCTCTTGCACGCTGTAGTTAATACTAGTTTCAAATTCACTGACTGAGTATATGTTATCACATGACAGATATGCCCTTTGATTTATACAATTAGACTAGTAGTGTCCATTATGGCTCTAATTTGCTGTGCCTATTGTAGCACTACTTATGGGTTATCTGAAGTCTGACTATACATGTACTCAGCAGTAGCTTTTAGATTTTTCTTTGTTATAATGTGTTAAATGTTGCTTCTATCTCACTGAATTGAACACGTTGGTTGCCATAGTTACTAGATGATAGACAGTGACATATGTAATTATGCTCTTTGTTTTTTCTATGCTAATAGTGCATTACATGCATATGTTTTTAATATGTGGCTTGTTTTTCTGTGATATTGTGTTGGCCTCTGTTAGATTATACTTTATAATCTATTTCATGCCTCTGTGTGGTTCCCATGGCAACGGCTATGCTAGGACTCTGTTGAGCGTGTTTGCTCACTTCCGATTGAGCTGAGTTAGCCCTGCTGTCCTATCATGTTCCCATGGTGACGCACGTGTGGCGTGATGACGTCATGGCGTTACTACGTAGGCACACGCTGTATTGTTGACACTGCTTTTCTTAGCACTTTAGAGGTAATGTGAGACCGGTTCCGGTCTAGCGTAATTAAGGTATATGTACAGCTGCACATCATGATCTGTGACTTGGCGTTTTTTTTTTTGCATTACGTTTGTGATTGGTGGGTGGGGGTATTTAAGGTATCTACACTGGGTCATATTTTATGCCTGTTCGTTTTGTGACCTGCTGCATGTGACCAAGGCTCATGTGTTGAGCCGAAACAGTATGCTGCTTATTAATTAAAGTGGTGTTTTGCTACATCTCGTGTGCTGGCCATTTGTGGTGGGTAACCTGCATCTACACCGGATTCATCCTTGCTACTATTGTCATTCTGTGGAGTTCTAGCCGTGCACTGAGTGGTTGATATGGTTGGTGAGTGCTGATTTACTACTTCATGATATATATATATATATATATATATATATATATCCTTGGGATAGTTATTTAATTGGTTTAATTATATTCCCCTTTAAATTGTTTAAGCTGGGGGTTTTTTATCGTGCGTAGATTCTTCACATTTTCTAATGTTCTGGGGGGTTTTCTTTACGTGCTTTGGCTTTCAAGTTTGCATCGGCCAGTCAGGATAGCTCAAATCAGCTTCTCAGGATTGGGTGCGTCAGGTTTTTCGCCCGCAGGTTAGTTTTGACACTGTTTTTCTCTTTATTATATGTTGGGTTATGCACACGTTCTCTCCTTACTTAGTGCTCCATCTGGCTGTTGGTGTGGAGTTTGTTCTCCTCTTGGTACATGAAGGAGGTTGCATACCTGCATCCCCCATTTTTTTCACTGTGGGGCCTATCTGCTGGGCCTGCTGTGATCTCTGACTCTTCACCCCTGTCAGTGAATGTAATGAATTGAACTGAGGTGCTCCTTTTAGATGTTGTGTTAGTGCGCTTTGGCCTTGTAAGCTTTTCAGAGCTTCTTCTGGAGGGGGTAAGTTTTTCCCTTACTTCAAGAGCACTTCTTTTTGGGAATATAACCATATATATGTTTATGTAATCTACTTTAGTAGCTTTCTGCTATTATGGAGCCTTTAGATTCTGTCCCTAAAACCGCTTTAGAAGCTGGGTCCTCTGAACATTTTTCTATCAAATTTAAGTGTGTTTATTGTAAACATGCTGAGGTTTTACCTCCAGCACAATTATGCAACAAATGTTTAAACGTTTTGATGCATTCTGACCTTGTTTCTAAAGGTATTTATGCTCCTCCTGTTTGTTCTTTACAGGGGATTTTTCTCCTGGAGTTAAAAACTAAATTTGCTCCACAGTATCCGAAATGTTGGCAGCTATACTTCGTTCAAGTAAGCCTAAAATGTCAGTTCACAATTTACCTTCTACTAGCTCTAAGCCAGTTGCAGGTAATGCTTCTATTCCTGAATCTGCTGAGTCCTCTTAGAGTGGGAGAAGATTTCTCTGATGATCATGATTCAGAATCATCCTCCTTTTTTGTGTAAAGTTGAACGTATTTGTTCACTTTTAAAAAAGATTTTGCTTACTTTAGGGGTTAAAGATCCTAAGGTAGCAGAGTCTGTTTATCATCTTGATTTAATTTATAAAGATGTGGTTAAGTCTCCAGAGGTTTTTCCTGCTCCTGATGCTGGCTCTGAGAGAGTCTCCAGAGAATGGTCTAAGCCAGGTAATCCTTTAAACCCCTTAAGGACACAACTTCAGTTTGCTTACTTGTTCCATGATGGAATAATCCCGTCATTGGTTATTAAGGACTTAATCCTTCAGCAAGGTTTAAGAAGATGTACCCTTTGCAAACTTCTACTATTGAACTTTGGGAAACTGTTCCTAAAGTGGATGATGCCATTTCTACCTTGGCTATGTGTACTACTATTCCTTAGGATGATAGTTCTTCCTTAGGGACCATTTGGATATATGAATCTTTCCATTAGAGGGGTTTTCATCAAGCAGGTTATCTTTTTAGGCCAGCAGTTTCTATTGCTGGTGTTGCTGCTGCTTCATGTATCTATTTAAATAGTCTTTCTGAGAAGTTATCTTATCATTCTGCTAATGAATATTTTTCTAACCTTTTACAGTTGCTTTCATGTGCTAATACTTTCATTTGTGATGCTGTTGACATTATTAAGATTAACTCTAAGATTATCTATTTTGCAGTTCTTTCCAGGAGTGGCTTTATGGTTAAAGTCCTGGACAGCTGATTTGTTTGGTTCTGGATTGGATTCTAATACTGTATCGCTAATGTGACTGGAGGTTCTTACTTTCAAAATGGAGACAATTCAAACTATTCTTCCGCTTGTTCAGTAAGGTCTGTTTATGTTCACAATAGATTTAAATGTTTACCTTTGTGTTCCTTTTCACAAGGATCATTTTCAGTTTCTTAGGTTTGCTTTTCTGGACAAGTTTTAGTTGGTTGCTCTACTGTTTGGTCTGGCTACTGCTCCAAGAATATTTACCCTTTTTCTTCCATAAGGCAGGGAGAGTCCACAAGTTTATTCCTTACTGTTGGGAAATACAACACCTGGCCAGCAGGAGGAGGCAAAGACACCCCAGCCAAAGGCTTAAATATCCCTCCCACTTCCCCTATCCCCCAGTCATTCTTTGCCTTCCGTCACTATAGGAGGTGTCAGAGAACGCTTAGTCTTAGCCAAGAGAAGGTTTTCTGAGAGTGTTATCGAGACTCTGGTTCAAGCTTACTCAGTTACTCATCGTATCTACCATAAAGTGTGGAGGAATTACTTGTACTGGTGTGAAGAGCGCTGTTTTTCCTGGCATAAGGTTAAGGTTGCCAGAATGTTATCTTTTCTCCAGGATGGACTAGAGAAGGGTTTATCTACTAGTTCCCTGAAGGGAGAGATATCGGCCCTGTCGGTATTACTGCACAAAAGATTGGCTGAGCTTCCGGATGTGCAGACATTTTACGCCCTAAATTAGGGTTCCTCCCTAAGGTGGTATCGGATCGTAACATTAATCAAGAGATTGTTGTTCCTTCCTTATGTCCTAATCCTCCTTCAATGAAGGAACGTTTGCTTCACAATCTAGATGTGGTTTGTGCCTTGAAGTTCTATCTTCAGGCTACTATGGAATTCAGACAATCTTCTTCTTTGTCATCTATATGGGGAAGCGTAAGGGGCAGAAGGCTACCACGACTTCCCTATCTTTCTGGTTGAGGAGTGTCATCCGCTTAGCTTATGAGACAGCGGTACGACAGCCTCCTCAGAGGATTACGGCTCATTCCACTAGAGCAGTGGCTTCCTCGTGGGCTTTTAAGAACGAAGCCTCAATGGGTCAGATTTGTAAGGCAGCTACCTGGTCCTCCTTACACACTTTTTCTAAATTTTACAAGTTTGATATATTTGCTCCGGCTGAAGCAGCATTCGGGAGAAAAGTTTTGCAGGCTGTGGTTCCCTCAGAATAGGGTCCGCCTCTTTTTTATGTTCCTTCCCATTATTCATTCAGTGTCTTCTGGAGTTTCGGTATAGTTTTTGCAACAGTAGGGAATTAAGTTGTGGACTTTCCCTGCCTTATGGAAGGAAAACATAATTTATGCTTACCAGATAAATTCCTTTCCTTCCTGGCAGGGAGAGTCCACGACCCTGCTCGTAGTTTGTTTTTGATGGGTGGCTCCCTTTTCTTTCATGAAATTAGCAAGAGTCCATGAGCTAGTGACGTATGGGATATACATTCCTACCAGGAGGGGCAAAGTTTCCCAAACCTCAAAATGCCTACAAATACACCCCTCACCACACCCACATATCAGTTTTACAAACTTTGCCTCCCGTGGAGGTGGTGAAGTAAGTTTGTGCTAGATTCTACGTTGATATGCGCTCCGCAGCAGGTTGGAGCCCGGTTTTCCTCTCAGCGTGCAGTGAATGTCAGAGGGATGTGAAGAGAGTATTGCCTATTTGAATTCAATGATCTCCTTCTACGGGGTCTATTTCATAGGCTCTCTGTTATCGGTCGTAGAGATTCATCTCTTACCTCCCTTTTCAGATCGACGATATACTATTATATATACCATTACCTCTACTGATTCTCGTTTCAGTACTGGTTTGGCTTTCTACTACATGTAGATGAGTGTCCTGGGGTAAGTAAGTCTTATTTTTGTGACACTCTAAGCTATGGTTGGGCACTTTTATATAAAGTTCTAAATATTTGTGTTTAAACATTTATTTGCCTTGATTCAGGATGTTCAATATTCCTTATTTCAGACAGTCAGTTTCATTATTTGGGATAATGCATTTGAATAAACAATTTTTTCTTACCTTAAAATTTGACTTTTTTTCCCTGTGGGCTGTTAGGCTCGCGGGGGCTGAAAATGCTTCATTTTTATTGCGTCATTCTTGGCGCTGACTTTTTTGGCGCAAAAAAAATTTGTGTTATTTCCGGCGTCATACTTGTCACCGGAAGTTGCGTCATTTTTGACGTTTTTTTGCGCTAAAAGTGTCGGCGTTACCGGATGTGGCGTCATTTTTGGCGCCAAAAGCATTTAGGCGCCAAATAATGTGGGCGTCTTTTTTGGCGCTAAAAAATATGGGCGTCATTATTGTCTCCACATTATTTAAGTCTCATTGTTTATTTGCTTCTGGTTGCTAGAAGCTTGTTCACTGGCATTTTTTCCCATTCCTGAAACTGTCATTTAAGGAATTTGATCAATTTTGCTTTATATGTTGTTTTTTCTATTACATATTGCAAGATGTCTCAGATTGACCCTGAATCAGAAGATACTTCTGGAAAATCGCTGCCTGATGCTGGATCTACCAAAGTTAAGTGTATTTGCTGTAAACTTGTGGTATCTGTTCCTCCAGCTGTTGTTTGTAATGAATGTCATGACAAACTTGTTAATGCAGATAATATTTCCTTTAGTAATGTTACATTACCTGTTGCTGTTCCATCAACATCTAATACTCAGAGTGTTCCTGTTAACATAAGAGATTTTGTTTCTAAATCCATTAAGAAGGCGATGTCTGTTATTCCTCCTTCTAGTAAACGTAAAAGGTCTTTTAAAACTTCTCATTTTTCAGATGAATTTTTAAATGAACATCATCATTCTGATTCTGATAATGATTCCTCTGGTTCAGAGGATTCTGTTTCAGAGGTTGATGCTGATAAATCTTCATATTTATTCAAAATGGAATTTATTCGTTCTTTACTTAAAGAAGTTTTAATTGCATTAGAAATAGAGGAAACTGGTCCTCTTGATACTAAATCTAAACGTTTAAATAAGGTTTTTAAATCTCCTGTAGTTATTCCAGAAGTTTTTCCTGTCCCTGATGCTATTTCTGAAGTAATTTCCAGGGAATGGAATAATTTGGGTAATTCATTTACTCCTTCTAAACGTTTTAAGCAATTATATCCTGTGCCATCTGACAGATTAGAGTTTTGGGACAAAATCCCTAAGGTTGATGGGGCTATCTCTACTCTTGCTAAACGTACTACTATTCCTATGGCAGATAGTACTTCCTTTAAGGATCCTTTAGATAGGAAAATTGAATCCTTTCTAAGAAAAGCTTACTTATGTTCAGGTAATCTTCTTAGACCTGCTATATCTTTAGCGGATGTTGCTGCAGCTTCAACTTTTTGGTTGGAAGTTTTAGCACAACAAGTAACAGATCATAATTTTCATAGCATTGTTAATCTTCTTCAACATGCTAATAATTTTATTTGTGATGCCATCTTTGATATCATTAGGGTTGATGTCAGGTATATGTCTCTAGCTATTTTAGCTAGAAGAGCTTTATGGCTTAAAACTTGGAATGCTGATATGTCTTCCAAGTCAACTTTGCTTTCCCTTTCTTTCCAGGGTAATAAATTATTTGGTTCACAGTTGGATTCTATTATTTCAACTGTTACTGGGGGGAAAGGAACTTTTTTTACCACAGGATAAAAAATCTAAAGTTAAATTTAGGTCTACTAATCGTTTTCGTTCCTTTCGTCACAATAAGGAACAACAGCCTGATCCTTCCCCTACAGGAGCGATATCAGTTTGGAAACCAACTCCAGTCTGGAATAAATCCAAGCCTTTTAGAAAGCCAAAGCCAGCTCCCAAGTCAACATGAAGGTGCGGCCCTCATTCCAGCCCAGCTGGTAGGGGGCAGATTACGATTTTTCAAAGAAATTTGGATCAATTCAATTCACAATCTTTGGATTCAGAACATTGTTTCACAAGGGTACAGAATAGGCTTCAAGATAAGGCCTCCTGCAAGAAGATTTTTTCTTTCCCGTGTCCCAGTAAATCCAGTGAAGGCTCAAGCATTTCTGAAATGTGTTTCAGATCTAGAGTTGGCTGGAGTAATTATGCCAGTTCCAGTTCTGGAACAGGGGCTGGGGTTTTACTCAAATCTCTTCATTGTACCAAAGAAGGAGAATTCCTTCAGACCAGTTCTGGATTTAAAAATATTGAATCATTATGTAAGGATACCAACATTCAAAATGGTAACTATAAGGACTATTCTGCCTTTTGTTCAGCAAGGGCATTATATGTCCACAATAGATTTACAGGATGCATATCTGCATATTCTGATTCATCCAGATCACTATCAGTTTCTGAGATTCTCTTTCCTAGACAAGCATTACCAGTTTGTGGCTCTGCCGTTTGGCCTAGCAATAGCTCCAAGGATTTTTACAAAGGTTCTCGGTGCCCTTCTGTCTGTAATCAGAGAACAGGGTATTGTGGCATTTCCTTATTTGGACGATATCTTGGTACTTGCTCAGTCTTCACATTTAGCAGAATTTCATACAAATCAACTTGTATTGTTCCTTCGAGAACATGGTTGGAGGATCAATTTACCAAAAAGTTCATTGATTCCTCAGACAAGGGTAACCTTTTTAGGTTTCCAGATAGATTCAGTGTCCATGACTCTGTCTCTGACAGACAAGAGACGTCAAAAATTGGTTTCAGCTTGTCGAAACCTTCAGTCTCAATCATTCCCTTCGGTAGCCTTATGCATGGAAATTCTAGGTCTTATGACTGCTGCATCGGACGCGATCTCCTTTGCTCGTTTTCACATGCGACCTCTTCAGCTCTGTATGCTGAACCAGTGGTGCAGGGATTATACAAAGATATCTCAATTGGTATCTTTAAAACCGATTGTACGACACTCTCTGATGTGGTGGACAGACCACCATCGTTTAGTTCAGGGGGCTTCTTTTGTTCTTCCGACCTGGACTGTGATTTCAACAGATGCAAGTCTGACAGGTTGGGGAGCTGATTGGGGGTCTCTGACAGCACAAGGGGTTTGGGAATCTCAGGAGGTGAGATTACAAATCAACATTTTGGAACTCCGTGCAATTTTCAGAGCTCTTCAGTCATGGCCTCTTCTAAAGAGAGAGTCGTTCATTTGTTTTCAGACGGACAATGTCACAACCGTGGCATATGTCAATCATCAAGGAGGGACTCACAGTCCTCTGGCTATGAAAGAAATATCTCGAATACTGGTATGGGCGGAATCCAGCTCCTGTCTAATTTCTGCGGTTCATATCCCAGGTATAGACAATTGGGAAGCGGATTATCTCAGTCGCCAAACGTTACATCTGGGCGAATGGTCTCTTCACCCAGAGGTATTTCTTCAGATTGTTCAAATGTGGGGACTTCCAGAAATAGATCTGATGGCTTCTCATCTAAACAAGAAACTTCCCAGGTATCTGTCCAGATCCAGGGATCCTCAGGCGGAGGCAGTGGATGCATTGTCACTTCCTTGGAAGTATCATCCTGCCTATATCTTTCATCCTCTAGTTCTTCTTCCAAGAGTGATTTCCAAGATTCTAAAGGAGTGCTCATTTGTTCTGCTGGTGGCTCCAGCATGGCCTCACAGGTTTTGGTATGCGGATCTTGTCCGGATGGCCACTTGCCAACCATGGACTCTTCCGTTAAGACCAGACCTTCTATCGCAAGGTCTTTTTTTCCATCAGGATCTCAAATCCTTAAATTTGAAGGTATGGAGATTGAACGCTTGATTCTCAGTCATAGAGGTTTCTCTGACTCTGTGATTAATACTATGTTACAGGCTCGTAAATCTGTATCTAGGAATATATATTATCGAGTCTGTAAGATTTACATTTCTTGGTGTTTTTCTGTTCATTTTTCTTGGCATTCTTTTAGAATTCCTAGAATTTTACAGTTTCTTCAGGATGGTTTGGATAAAGGGTTGTCTGCAAGTTCCTTGAAAGGACAAATCTCTGCTCTTTCTGTTCTTTTTCACAGAAAGATTGCTAGTCTTCCTGATATTCATTGTTTTGTACAAGCTTTGGTTCGTATAAAACCTGTTATTAAGTCAATTTCTCCTCCTTGGAGTTTGAATTTGGTTCTGGGGGCTCTTCAAGCTCCTCCGTTTGAACCTATGCATTCGCGGGACATTAAATTACTTTCTTGGAAAGTTTTGTTGCTTTTGGCCATCTCTTCTGCTAGAAGAGTTTCTGAATTATCTGCTCTTTCTTGTGAGTCTCCTTTTCTGATTTTTCATCAGGATAAGGCGGTGTTGCGAACTTCTTTTAAATTTTTACCTAAGGTTGTGAATTCTAACAACATTAGTAGAGAAATTGTGGTTCCTTCATTGTGTCCTAATCCTAAGAATTGTAAGGAAAGATCGTTGCATTCTTTGGATGTAGTTAGAGCTTTGAAATATTATGTTGAAGCTACTAAGAATTTCCGAAAGACTTCTAGTCTATTTGTTATCTTTTCCGGTTCTAGGAAAGGTCAGAAGGCCTCTGCCATTTCTTTGGCGTCTTGGTTAAAGTCTTTGATTCATCATGCTTATGTCGAGTCGGGTAAAACTCCGCCTCAATGATTACAGCTCATTCTACTAGGTCAGTTTCTACTTCCTGGGCGTTTAGGAATGAAGCTTCGGTTGATCAGATTTGCAAAGCAGCAACTTGGTCTTCTTTGCATACTTTTACTAAATTCTACCATTTTGATGTGTTTTCTTCTTCTGAAGCAGTTTTTGGTAGAAAAGTACTTCAGGCAGCTGTTTCAGTTTGATTCTTCTGCTTATAATTTCAGTTTTTTTCATTATAAGATTAAACTTTGTTTTTGGGTGTGGATTATTTTCAGCGGAATTGGCTGTCTTTATTTTATCCCTCCCTCTCTAGTGACTCTTGCGTGGAAGATCCACATCTTGGGTATTCATTATCCCATACGTCACTAGCTCATGGACTCTTGCTAATTACATGAAAGAAAACATAATTTATGTAAGAACTTACCTGATAAATTAATTTCTTTCATATTAGCAAGAGTCCATGAGTCCCACCCTTTTTTGTGGTGGTTATGATTTTTTTGTATAAAGCACAATTATTCCAATTCCTTATTTTTTATGCTTTCGCACTTTTTTCTTATCACCCCACTTCTTGGCTATGCGTTAAACTGATTTGTGGGTGTGGTGAGGGGTGTATTTGTAGGCATTTTGAGGTTTGGGAAACTTTGCCCCTCCTGGTAGGAATGTATATCCCATACGTCACTAGCTCATGGACTTGCTAATATGAAAGAAATTAATTTATCAGGTAAGTTCTTACATAAATTATGTTTTTATATTATTTCTTCTGGCACCTTTTATACCCTGATATTTCTCCTACTTTTCCTTGATCCCTCGGCAGAATGACTGGGGGATAAGGGAAGTGGGAGGGATATTTAAAGGGACAGTCAAGTATAAATTAAACTTTCATTATTCAGATAGGACTTTTAATTTTAATCGACTTTCCAATTTACTTTTATCATCAAATTTGCTTTTTTTCTCTTGGTATTCTTAGTTTAAACTAAACATAGGTAAGCTCATATGCTAATTTCTAAGCCTTTGAGGGCTGCCTCTTATCACATGCTTTTTAAATCTCTTTTCAACACAAAGAGACAGAAAGTACACGTGGGCTATATAGATAACACTGTGTTCAGGCACAGAAAGTTATTTAAGATCTAGCACAATACAATGCTAAATTTAAGACAATAGATAATAACAAGTCACAGTCATGTGATCAGGGGGCTGGAAGAAGGTTCCTAGATACAAGGTAATCAGTAAGGTAAAAAGTACATTAATATAACTGTGTTGGTTATGCAAAACTGGGGAATGAGTAATAAAGGGATTATCTATCTTTTAAAACAATAACAATTCTATGGTTGACTGTCCCTTTAAGCCTTTGGCTGGGGTGTCTTTGCCTCCTCCTGGTGGACAGGTGTTGTATTTCTCAACAGTAAGAATTGAAGTCATGGACTCTCCCTGCCAGGAAGGAAAGGAATTTATCTGGTAAGCATAAATTATGTTTTGTCTGTAATTAGAACTCTGGGTATTGCAGTGACTGTTTCCTTACCTGGATGATATCTTGGTTCAGGCTCCATCTTTACATTACAGACTGTTGTTTTTTTCCAAGAACATGATTGCAAGATTAATGTTCTTCTGCCCAGATTGATTGCCAGGATCAGGCAACAGGGGTTGTCTGTAATTCTGATTGCTCCGGCTTGGCCTCGTAGGGCTTGCTTTGGAGATCTGTTCAGTTTTCAATCTTAGCCTCTTCCTCTGCATCCAGAGTTAAGGTCACAAGATCCGTTTTTTTCCTTTAGAATCTCAAGTCTTTAAGCTTGATGGCATGGAGATTGAACGGTTGGTTAGTCCTTAGGCAGAGAGGTTTTTCTGATTCTGTTGTTACTTAGATCTTTCTTGTCCCAAACTTGCAAGCCTGAATCAAACATATGGTCTGGAAGGCCTTTATTTCTTGCTGTGTGGATCATGGCTTTTCCTGGCATTCTTTTAGAATTCCTAGTATTTTACAGTTTCTTCAGGAAGGTTTGAATAAGGGCCTATCTGCCAGTTCTTTAAAGGGTCAGATTTCTACTCTTTCAGTTTTGTTCCATAAGAAAATGGTTTATCTGCCTGACATTTGTTGTTTTGTTCAGGCTTTAGCTAGAATTAAGCCTGTTATTAAACCGATTTCTACAGTCTCTGAATTTTGAGCATAAGGTGGATATTAAGCTTTTGTCTTGGAAAGTTTTTTTCTTTTGGCAATCTCTTCTGCTATAAGGTTTCTGTGTTGTCTACTCTTTCTTGTGATCCTCCTTATCTTATTTATCATCAAGATAAGGCAGTTTTGAGAACTAAGATTGACTTTGTGCCTAAGGTGGTGTCTACGTATAATATGTCAGGAAATTTGTTGTCCCTTCTATATATCCTAATCCCAAGAATTCTTCGGAGAAGCTTCTCCACAATTTGGATGTTGTTAGAGCTTTGACGTATTATGTAGATACTATTAAGGATTTCAAACTAACTTCTAGTTTATTTGTACACTTTTCTGGCTTCTTGGTTGAAGCCAAAGGCATAACTAGAAACCACAGGGCCCAGGTGCAAAAATATAAGAAGGGCCCACCCCCCCTTTATGATATTTTTGCTTCTTCTGAGGCAGCTTTTGATAGGAATGTCCTTCAGGCAGTCGTCTTAATTTTGGCTTTGCCTATCTCTTATTTTAATTGCATATGAAATAGAAAAGATATTCATTTTTGGACTTATGTTTGTGTTGGGGATTTACTTTTGATATGAAAAAAATATTTCCTTGTAATCCTACCCTCATTACTTGTGGACTCTTCTGCTTGGGTATTGGTTTCCAGGAGTAATAGATTGGTACCACCTGTATGAAAGGAAAAAAATATATATATGTTTACCTGATAATTCATTTCTTTTATGGTGGTGAAAGTCCAGGAGACCCCACCCTGTTATTTTTCTGGTAATGGTTAGTTTATATTTTGCACATCTTTGTTAGCTGCTCTTCTTATGTTGCTCATTTCTTCTCCTACCTTTCTTGCTTGGCTATACGTCAGGCTAGTTACCAGTAAGGTTGGAGTGGTTGTATAGAGCTCTTGGGGTTTGGGAATCTTTGCCTCCTCCTAGTAGCGAGGAAGAGTAATTGCCAGGAATAAACGATTGTGGACTCTTGCCACCATGAAAGAAATTGATTTTTTTTTTTTAAATATATTTTTATTGAGGTTACAGAGTATACAAACTAAACAAGGTTACATGAATATAATAGACATGAGTGTGAATCAGCATATAGATACAACTTTCATTAGTATCTGTTGTATATTTTGTTGGACTGGATCCTTATAAAAATATTTGTAATAACTCAAAATTATGTTAGTCCTCAATTTATCCTAGGCCATGGCAGTTTAGATGTAATACATATTCCCAGGTTAGTCTTTCATGCTTAAAGCGCTAAATACCGCCAGATAGGGGTATATCTGATAGGGGTCTTAATCTGGGCTGGTAAGTGGAGAGTATTCTTTTTAAGCACAGGTGGAAGCCAATAGTTAGGTAGTATTAAGACTGATGTCTAGTTAAGATAGAGTTGCATTCAATAAATATTACATAAGTGACATTTGAGGTAGAAAACAATAGGCATATACTCTATAAAAAATATAGATAAAGTATAGGTAATGGAGTAGTAATATTGGAACAGTTTAGAGCGTCAGAGTACTTGTCTTAGGTCCTTCTGGGAAAAATAACAACAGTGCTCAACATTAAACATCATATAATAATAACTATGTTTTGGAGTCATGTAAATGCTATACTGTTGTGCAATTTACAAGATGTAGGTGTAACATAACATAAGTGGAATAGAAATGCCCTGCACCTAGCATAGATTTGTGCATGAGACATAGGTAGCATGCTGATATAATAAAACTGTAATAGGACCCTACACCTAGTAAGGCTAAGAAGTTCTAGTTTACATGGAATATGACTTTTGAGTATAAAACATATTAATAGAGAAAACGCCAAAAACAAAACTGGTACATAACAAACTCAGATAATACTATTTGTTTTAAATCAATGGATCTTCTTTCTCAATAGTATCATCTCTCCATCTAGTATTATAGACTATAAAACTGGCACTTATATCAATGTTAAATAACATAATAGGGAATCCTATTACGTAGTAAACCAATGTTCACCCTCTGTCAACTAAGAAAACAGGACAAAATACAATTGTTAGAGGTGACCATTAAATGTCCAGTCTGATAGATCAAGCTAAGACCGTAGTATGAAAATCCTTCTGGCTGTTTTTGGTAATCTAGCCTATACCCGTTTCTTGAGAAAAATTAAAGCCAGATGGAAAGTTGCGTACAAAAGTAACCTTCCAGCGTCTCCAATATCCCCAATTTGCCTGCAATTTTACCCACTGACTCTAAGCTGTAAAACATGCAACCACAGATCTCTCCTGCAGCATTCCTGAACGATGAGACCCAGCCACCTCTGTACAGACTATGTCCTCTGCCTTCCAAGCCTACTCACTGTGGGGGAGTGCTCCAGATGGGTCCCGCTGCCACCCGCAGGACATTATCAGACATTGTTTCT
This sequence comes from Bombina bombina, assembly GCF_027579735.1. Taxonomy (NCBI): domain Eukaryota; kingdom Metazoa; phylum Chordata; class Amphibia; order Anura; family Bombinatoridae; genus Bombina; species Bombina bombina. Next base: position 230,222,889 of record NC_069499.1, read on the forward strand.
TCAGAGATATCTCTATCACTAACTGAGGACGTTTCTGCATTATAGGTACTTCAGCTTTCAGTTTTGTTGCTTGAACGGTATGGATTATTCTGTCTGTTACTCCATAGGTATCGCATGGGGTAATTAAGCTCTCTGCCTTGGAATTAGTAGCTCCTGCGTCCGCTCTATCCAATTGATTTGCTGCTTTTGTAGGGTCTGTTTCTTTAATGTTCCATGAGCCATGCCAAGCAGGTGGTGAACGCTGGGGCCTCATAGCATCACCACTATCTTAAGCAGCTATGGAAATGTATGTAAGAGCATTGTGTTCTGTAGACTCTGCTTCATTCGGTTGGAACGCCATTTTAAATGTGTGTGTTCAAATACAGCATGGCAGTCTTCTAGAAGATTGTTTATCTCCTCTACAATGTATGATGCGGCTTCCATGTTCTGATTATATAGCAGGTATCTCTATTTAAGGCAGTAGAATAGCCTTTAACCGGTCTCAATCATCAAAAAGTAGTTGCTACGAGGCCCAAAAGATGGCCGCTCCCAAGATCTCCTGACATCAAGATAGGCATTGGAGCAGTAAGGAGCTGTCACTCTAGTGTCCCTCTCTTTAGTTTCAGCTGTTTAGGTCACCTGAGTTTACGAATTCACAAGTAGTACTGAGAAGTATAAGCCTTAACGGTCGCCAAGTTTGTTTTTAATATAAAGTATAGTCGGAGCCGCTGTGATGTGCGACCGTTCAGCTTCAGAGTTAGCTCCGTCCCCCGAAAAAAATTGATTTATCAGGTAAGCATGCATTTCTTTCATGTAATTGGCAAGAGTCCATGAGCTAGTGACGTATGGGATATACATTCCTACCAGGAGGGGCAATGTTTCCCAAACCTCAAAATGCCTATAAATACACCCCACACCACACCCACAATTCGGTTTTACAAACTTTGCCTCCTATGGAGGTGATGAAGTAAGTTTGTGCTAGATTTCTACGTTGATATGCGCTTCTCAGCATGCTGAAGCCCGGTTCCTCTCAGAATGCAGTGAATGACAGAGGGATGTGAAGGGAGTATTACTTATTGAATACAATGGTCATCCTAACGGGGATCTATTTCATAGGTTCTCTGTTATCGGTCGTAGAGATTCATCTCCTACCTCCGTTTTCAGATCGACTATATACTCTTATATACCATTACCTCTACTGATTCTCGTTTCAGTACTGGTCTGGCTATCTACTTTATGTAAATGTGTGTCTTTTGGTAAGTATGTTTTCTTTTATTTAAGACACTCTCAGCTATGGTTTGGCACTTTATATGTAAAGTTCTAAATATATGTTTTGTACTTATATTTGCCATGATTCAGGTTAATCAGTATATTTCCTTCTTACAGACTGTCAGTTTCATTTTGGGAAATGCATATTTAAAAAAAAAAAAAATTCTTACCTGAAAATTTTTCAAATTGACTATATTTTCTAAATTGCGGGCTGTTAGGCTCGCTGGAGCGCAAAATGCTATTATTTATTGCGTCATTTTTGGCACGAGAATTACGTTTTTTGACGTAATTTCCGGCGTCTTAGTTGGCACCGAGAGTTTTCACGTAGTTGCGTCATCTATGACGCTCATGTTTGTTGCAGACGTTCTTGGCGCCAAAAAATATTTTGCCAGTTGTGGGCGTCATACTTGGTGCCAGATTTTTGACATTATTTAAGTCTTTATTTCATTTTGCTTCTGGTTTCCAGAAGCTTATTTTGTTTGCATTTTTTCCCATTCCTGAAACTGTCATATAAGGAAATTGATCATTTTGCTTTATATGTTGTTTTTTCTATTACATATTGCAAGATGTCCCAATCTGACCCTGTCTCAGAATCTACTTCTGGAATCCTGCTGCCTGATGTCGGTTCTACCAAAGCTAAGTGCATTTGTTGTAAACTTGTGGTAACTGTTCCTCCGGATGTAGTTTGTGTTAGTTGTCATGATAAACTTTCAAACGCAGACAATATTTCCATTAGTAGTAATCCATTACCTGGTGTAGTTCCTTCAACATCTAATGTTCAGGATATTCCTGTTAATGTGAGAAAATTTGTTTCTAATGCTATTCAGAAGGAAGTCTGTTATACCACCTTCTAATAAACGTAAAAGGTCTTTTAAAACTTCTCATAAATTTGATGAATTTTTAAATGACAGACAGCATTCTGATTTATCTATCTCTGATGAGGATCTATCTGGTTCAGAAGATTCTGCCTCAGATATTGACACTGACAAATCTTCATATTTATTTAAAATGGAGTATATTCGTTCCTTATTAAAAGAGGTGTTGATTGCATTAGATATGGAGGACACTAGTCCTCTTGATATTAAAACCAGTAAACGTTTAAATTCGTTTTTTAAACCTCATGTAGATATTCGAGAGGTTTTTCCAGTTCCTGATACTATTTCAGATGTAATTTCTAGGGAATAGAATAGTCTGGGTAGTTCATTTACTCCTTCAAGGTTTAAGAAGCTGTATCCTTTGCCGACTGATAGATTGGAGTTTTGGGAAAAGATCCCCAAAGTTGATGGGGCCATCTCTACTCTTGCAAAGCGTACTACTATTCCTACGGCAGATAGTACTTCTTTTAAAGATCCTTTAGATAGGAAGCTTGAATCTTATCTAAGGAAGGCTTATTTATGTTCAGGTCATCTTCTTAGGCCTGCTATTTCTTTGGCTGATGTTGCTGCGGCTTCAACTTTTTGGTTGGAAACTTTAGCGCAACAAGTACCAGATCATAATGTGTATATCATTGTTAAGCTAATTCAACATGCTAATAATTTAATTTGTGATGCCATTTTTGGTATCATTAGAATTGATGTCAGGTATATGTCTTTAGCTTAGGAAGAGATTTTGAACCTTTATTTTTTAAGCTTAAATTATCTGCCTAAGTGTTTTGTTTCTTATCTTTGATTTTTGCTTAAAGTAATGCAATTTTAAGGATTATACCTGAACACTTAAGGAGCAGTGCATAAGCATATGAAATACTTAATTAACAAAAATGGACTATACAGGCTGAATAAGCCTGTTGGTCCTAAAGAAATGCTTTTATTGCACTGTAAAATGGATTATAGAGATTAATTCGGTGAATTACTGGAACTTGCAATTGATGAAAGTGTGTGACCAAACTTAAAATATAACCTTTATTTATTTTGTTTTAAAAAAAGACAGCATAAATTGTGTGTGTATGCTACCCTGGAGAGAGTTAAAAACACACTCTCTGTTGATTGTATGATACTTAGCTTGTATGATAATACTAATATAAAGTACTCGGTAGCCCTGTTGTAAGACCAAGATTGTATTCTAGGTGTATCTGTATATTTGTCTATCTAAGGACTGTATGGCCTAATATATGGCCAATCCTTCATATTATCCCAAGTGGGTATTAATATATGGTATACCTGTTATACTTGAACTCAATGGTCTGTGTAAGTAAATATGCTTTTAGGGCATTATGAACATCAGTGTTCAGCTCTATAACCAATATACAGTAAGCCGATACTAATGTATGCACTTGCAATAAAATATCTGTTGGTTACTCTAGGTTTTGAGGATTGCCTTTATGTCAGTCTCTATAATGCATGACTTATACTTGTTTATTTAGTTAATTTTGCAACTCTAACTGATATTGATTAAATTCAGTATGATTGTGCATATACAGCTGCATGAAGGGATAAACTCAGATTTCAGCTAGTGGTAATTTAAGACAGTCTGAGCCCTGTAGTACTACACCTAATGGTGTCAGAATACTTATCGTTATAGCATCTTAATAGATTCTGGGAATTCCCAACCGGTCTGGAGCTGTATTTAAAGTGAATATTTAGACTAAAGCTTCTTTATTGTGCATACTTTTGCTCTTTATTGCTTCTATGATAATGTACGATATTTCTGAGAAATATCGTACATTATCATAGAAGCAGTAAAGAGCAAAAGTGCACTACAAAGCTTACAGGTGGCATTACTAAGATAATAAAACATTAGACACATAGTGTCAAATAATCACAAGCTGTAATTTAGTAACGCTGTAGCACTACTGAAGCAAAAACAGTGCAACAGAAAAAATAAGTTTGTATGCAATTTAAGCACAATAAAGAAGCTTTAGTCTAAATATTCACTTTAAATACAGCTCCAGACCGGTTGGGAATTCCCAGAATCTATTAAGATGCTATAACGATAAGTATTCTGACACCATTAGGTGTAGTACTACAGGGCTCAGACTGTCTTAAATTACCACTAGCTGAAATCTGAGTTTATCCCTTCATGCAGCTGTATATGCACAATCATACTGAATTTAATCAATATCAGTTAGAGTTGCAAAATTAACTAAATAAACAAGTATAAGTCATGCATTATAGAGACTGACATAAAGGCAATCCTCAAAACCTAGAGTAACCAACAGATATTTTATTGCAAGTGCATACATTAGTATCGGCTTACTGTATATTGGTTATAGAGCTGAACACTGATGTTCATAATGCCCTAAAAGCATATTTACCTACAAAGACCATTGAGTTCAAGTATAACAGGTATACCATATATTAATACCCACTTGGGATAATCTGAAGGATTGGCCATATATTAGGCCATACAGTCCTTAGATAGACAAATATACAGATACACCTAGAATACAATCTTGGTCTTACAACAGGGCTACCAAGTACTTTATATTAGTATTATCATACAAGCTAAGTATCATACAATCAACAGAGAGTGTGTTTTTAACTCTCTCCAGGGTAGCATACACACACAATTTATGCTGTCTTTTTTTAAAACAAAATAAATAAAGGTTATATTTTAAGTTTGGTCACACACTTTCATCAATTGCAAGTTCCAGTAATTCACCGAATTAATCTCTATAATCCATTTTACAGTGCAATAAAAGCATTTCTTTAGGACCAACAGGCTTATTCAGCCTGTATAGTCCATTTTTGTTAATATGTCTTTAGCTATTTTAGCTAGAAGAGCTTTATGGCTTAAATCTTGGAATGCTGATATGACTTCTAAATCAACGTTGCTATCTCTTTCTTTCCAAGGTAATAAATTATTTGGTTCTCATTTGGAGTCTATTATTTCAACTGTCACTGGGGGGAAGGGAGTTTTTTGCCTCAGGATAAAAAAATCTCAGGGTAAATTTAGGGCTACTAACCGTTTTCGTTCCTTTCGTCAGAATAAGGAACAGAAACCTGACCCTAAAGGAACGGTTTCCAATTGGAAGCCTTCTCCAGTCTGGAATAAATCCAAGCCATTTAAAAAATCTAAATCAGGCCCTCATTCAAGCGCAGCTGGTAGGGGGCAGACTTAGATTTTACAAGGATGTTTGGATCAATTCAATCCAAAATCATTGGATTCAGAACATTGTTTCTCAAGGGTACAGAATAGGTTTCAAAGTAAGACCGCCTGTGAGAAGTTTCTTTATCTCATGCATTCCAGTGAACCCAGTAAAGGCTCAAGCTTTCCTGAAGTGTGTTCCAGACCTGGAGTTATCTGGGGTAATTGTGCCAGTTCCTTTTCAGGGACGGGGTCTGGGGTTTTATTCAAATCTGTTCATTGTTCCAAAGAAGGAGAATTCTTTCAGACCAGTTCTGGATCTAAAAATTTTGAATCGTTATGTAAGAATACCAACATTCAAGATGGTGACTATAAGGACTATTCTGCCTTTTGTTCAGCAAGGGCATTATATGTCCACAATAGACTTACAGGATGCATATCTTTATTTCGATTCATCCAGATCACTATCAGTTTCTGAGATTCTCTTTTCTAGACAAGCATTACCAATTTGTTGTTCTTCCGTTTGGCCTAGCAACAGCTCCAAGGATCTTTTCAAAGGTTCTCGGTGCCCTACTCTCTGTAATCAGAGAGCGGGGTATTGCAGTGTTTCCTTATTTGGACGATATCTTGGTACTTGCTCAGTCTTTACATTCTGCAGAATCTCACACGAATCAACTAGTGTTGTTTCTTCAAAGACATGGTTGGAGGATCAATTTACCAAAAAGTTCCTTGATTCCTCAGACAAGGGTAACCTTTTTAGGATTCCAAATAGATTCAGTATCCATGACTTTGTCTCTAACAGACAAAAGACGTCTGAAATTGGTTTCAGTTTGTCGGAACCTTCAGTTTCAATCATTCCCTTCAGTAGCTATGTGCATGGAGGTTTTAGGTCTCATGACTGCAGCATCAGACGCGATCCCCTTTGCTCGTTTTCACATGAGACCTCTTCAGCTTTGTATGATGAGCCAATGGTGCAGGGATTATACAAAGATATCACAATTAATATCCTTAAATCCCAATATTCGACTATCTCTGACTTGGTGGTTAGATCACCATTGTTTAGTTCAAGGGGCCTCTTTTGTTCGTCCAACCTGGACTGTGATTACAACAGATGCGAGTCTTTCAGGTTGGGGAGCTGTCTGGGGATCTCTGACAGCGCAGGGGGTTTGTAAATCTCAAGAGGCGAGATTACCAATCAATATTTTGGAACTCCGTGCGTTTCTCAGAGCTCTTCAGTTTTGACCTCTTCGGAAGAGAGAACCGTTTTTTTGTTTTCAGACAGACAATGTCACAACCTTGGCATATGTCAATCATCAAGGTGGGACTCACAGTCCTCAAGCTATGAAAGAAGTATCTTGGATACTTGCATGGGCGGAATCCAGCTCCTGTCTAATCTCTGCGGTCCATATCCCAGGTATAGACAATTGGGAAGCGGATTATCCCAGTCGCCAGACTTTACATCCAGGAGAGTGGTCTCTTCACCCAGATGTGTTTTTTCAGATTGTTCAGATGTGGGGGCTTCCAGAAATAGATCTGATGACTTCTCATCTAGACAGGAAACTTTCCAGGTATCTGTCCAGGTCTAGGGATCCTCAGGCGGAAGCAGTGGATGCGTTGTCACTTCCTTGGAGTTATCAACCTGCTTATATCTTTCCGCCTCTATTTCATCTTCCAAGAGTGATTTCCAAAATCATAATGGAGCGTTTATTTGTACTGCTGGTGGCTCCAGCATGACCACACAGGTTTTGGTATGCGGATCTTGTTCGGATGTCCAGTTGCCAACCTTGGCCACTTCCATTAAGGCCAAACCTTCTATCTCAAGGTCCGTTTTTCCATCAGGATCTCAAATCATTAAATTTGAAGGTATGGAGATTGAACGCTTAGTGCTTAGTCATAGAGGTTTCTCTGACTCAGTGATTAATACTATGTTGCAGGCTCGCAAATCTGTGTCTAGAAAGATTTATTACCGAGTTTGGAAGACTTACATTTCATGGTGTTCTCATAAATTCTCTTGGCATTCTTTTAGAATTCCTAGAATTTTACAGTTTCTTCAGGATGGTTTGGATAAGGGTTTGTCTGCAAGTTCTTTGTAAGGACTAATCTCTACTCGTTCTGTTCCACAGAAAAAATGCTAATCTTCCTGATAGTCATTGTTTTGTACAGGCTTTGGTTCGTATCAAGCCTGTCATTAAGTCAATCTCTCCTCCTTGGAGTCTTAATTTGGTTTTGAGGGCTTTACAGGCTCCTCCGTTTGAGCCTATGCATTCTCTAGACATTAAATTACTTTCTTGGAAAGTTTTGTTCCTTTTGGCCATCTCTTCTGCTAGAAGAGTTTCTGAATTATCTGCTCTTTCTTGTGAGTCTCCTTTTCTGATTTTTCATCAGGATAAGGCGGTTTTGCGGACTTAATTAAAATTTTTACCTAAAGTTGTGAATTCCAACTACATTAGTAGAGAATTTGTTGTCCCCTCGTTGTGTCCTAATCCTAAGAATTCTTTAGAGAGATCTTTACATTCTTTGGATGTGGTAAGAGCTTTGAAATATTATGTTGAAGCTACTAAAGATTTCAGAAAGACTTCTAGTCTATTTGTTATCTTTTCTGGTTCTAGGATAGGTCAGAAGGCTTCTGCCATTTCTTTGGCATCTTGTTTAAAGCTTTTGATTCATCATGCTTATTTGGTGTCGGGTAAATCCCTGCCTCAGAGGATTACGGCTCATTCTACTAGGTCAGTTTCTACTTCCTGGGCTTTTAAGAATGAAGATTCTGTTGATCAGATTTGCAAAGCAGCAACTTGGTCTTCTTTGCATATTTTTACTAAATTCTACCATTTTGATGTTTTCTCTTCTTCAGAAGCAGTTTTTGGTAGAAAAGTACTTCAGGCAGCTGTTTCAGTTTGATTCTTCTGCTTATAATTTCAATTTTTTTCTTTATAAAGATTAAAACTTTTGATTTGGGTTGTGGATTCATTTTTCAGCGGAATTGGCTGTCTTTATTTTTATCCCTCCCTCTCTAGTGACTCTTGCGTGGAGTTCCACATCTTGGGTATTTGCTATCCCATACGTCACTAGCTCATGGACTCTTGCCAATTACATGAAAGAAAACATAATTTATGTAAGAATTTACCTGATAAATTCATTTCTTTCATATTGGCAAGAGTCCATGAGGCCCACCCATTTTTTGGTGGTTATGATTTTTTGTATAAAGCACAATCATTCCAATTCCTTGTTGATGCTTTCGCTCCTTTCTTATCACCCCACTTCTTGGCTATTCGTTAAACTGAATTGTGGGTGTGGTGGGGGGTGTATTTATAGGCATTTTGAGGTTTGGGAAACTTTGCCCCTCCTGGTAGGAATGTATATCCCATACGTCACTAGCTCATGGACTCTTGCCAATATGAAAGAAATGAATTTATCAGGTAAATTCTTACATAAATTATGTTTTTTTTTGCTGCCATGTTGTGCTCCAGACATCTACCTAGATTTCTCTTCAACAAAGAATACCATGGGAGCAAAGGAGATTTTATAATAGAAGTTGTCACGGATACCAGACCCCCAAGGCTAACCCCCACCCCCTTACTACTTCTCCCCTGTTGTTTCGTAGCGGTTTTGGGCTCCTCAGAGCAACCATGGTCTCTGGAAGCTTTTGGTTGCTTGTTTTTGTCAGAGAAGCTGGCCTCTGACTGGAAAAACCCTCCTAGGCTGGCCGGGCTCCTGGAACTCCCTGTCAGCCACCTCACAATGGACACCCGCCTAACCCCTCTCATGCTGGCCGGGCTCCTGGAACTCCCGTTTGGCCACAGAACCGCAGGACACCCGCTACCTTTAACCCTGGTCGCTCCAGCGGCCCTTTGTCCCAGTGCTCCGCTTTTTGGGGTATTGGTAGCTCCTAGGGAGGACAAGAGGTGGTGGAACTGCCGGAGGGGAGCTACTTTGGGAACTGGGGGTTTTGGACACCCCTACCCCCCAATCTTTACCGGGCTGTAACTCAGGTCCCCAGTAATGAATCACCCCACTTTTTGGACTGTGGCATCTTGGGACCGATAGCTTTCAAATGACACCCTGGAAGGGAAGTGCCGCCACTCCCCCGGGATCGCCCTGAAACCGTCACTCCTGGGTCCTGGGATTCTGTGGGACTATGGCTGCTATGGATAATACTCATGCTGTCAGGCATTAGGGGTGGCTACAGGCTGTGATCACTTGCCAGCTACATAGCTGCAGTCGGCAGGGAGGAAACAGGACCCATTTGGTGGAGCTACCCAGTCGGGGGTAGCCGGGGTATCCGTCACAGAAGTAAATTGGGGGGGAAAAAAATTAAATGTTATGCTCTATAACAAAAGAAAATGTTTGTTTTTTATCCCTTTAACATTCTATGCAAGATTTAAGTTTAAAGGGACACTGAATCCAAATGTTTTCTTTAGTGATTCAGATAGAGCATGCAATTTTAAGTAACTTTCTAATTTACTTCTATTATCAATTTTTCTTTGTTCTCTTGCTATTTTTATTTGAAAAAGAAGGCATCTAAGCTTTTTTTTTTATTCAGAACTCTGGACAGCACTTGTTTATTGGTGGATGAATATATCCACCAATCGGCAAGGACAACCCAGGTTGTTCACCAAAAATGGACCGGCATCTAAACATTCTTGCATTTCAAATAAAGATACCAAGAGAATGAATACAATTTGATAATAGGAGTAAATTAGAAAGTTCCTTAAAATTGAATGCTCTATCTGAATCACGAAAGAAAAAATTTGGGTTCAGTGTCCCTTTAACACCCTTTTTAGTATTACCTGGGTGATATGAAATAACTGTTTTGTTTTCTTTTCTTGCTTGATGTCCCAAAGCATTACAAGGAGACATTCCAGGGCAGACAGCTATGTCACATGTCATATATGTGCTGTGTTTAAAGTAGGAGAGGATGGTCAGCAGTGTCATATGCACTTATAGACCAAGCAAGGGGATACAGTGGGCATTGAAAAGAATCACCCCCCTTGAAAATAATCACATTTTATTGCTTTGCAGCCTGAAATAAAAACAGACACAGTTTTTGTTTATCCCGTTGTAATTACTCAGTGCAACTTATAACATCCCAAGTGAAAGATATAACACCAACATGTCAGGCAAAAATAAAGACAATTAAAAATCAGAAAAAGTTAAAATTACTTGTAAACTCAATCAGGTGTAGCTAATCACCTTCTCAACGTTACACTCAAAGCCATTTGACCTTCAACTGTGATCAGCTGTGGGCATATTGTTTAGCTCAGCATGAAAAGAGCTTTCCTGGAGCATCTCAGTCCCTGGTAGTGCAACTTAAAGGGACACTGAACCTAAATTTTTTCTTTTGTGATTCAGATAGAGCATGCAATTTTAAGCAACTTTCTAATTTACTCCTATTATCATTTTTTTTCCGTTTTCTTGCTATCTTTATTTGAAAAAGAAGGCATCTAAGCTTTTTTGGAGGTTCAGAACTCTGGACAGCACTTTTTTATTGGTGGATGAATTTATCCACCAATCAGCAAGGACAACCCAGGTTGTTCACCAAAAATGGGCCGGCATCTAAACTTACATTCTTGCATTTAAAATAAAGATATCAAGATAATGAAGAAAACTTGATAATAGGAGAAAATTAGAAAGTTGCTTAAAATGTCATGCTCTATCTGAATCATGAAAGAAAAATTTGGGTACAGTGTCCCTTTAAGCAAACAATCAACTATTGGTGGCAAGGCACTGTCAAAAGATCTCCGGATAATGTTGTGGTCAAGCACAAGTCAGGAGATGGATACAAAACAATATCTAAGGCTTTATCAATGCCTAGAAGCACATTGAATTCTATTATTAAAGTGACACTAAACCAAATTTTTTTATTTTATGATTCAGATAGAGCATGAAATTTTAAGCAACTTTCTAATTTACTCCTATTATCAAATTGTCTTTGATCTCTTGCTATCTTTATTTTAAAAGCAGGAATCTAAATCTTAGCAGCCAGCCCATTTTAGGTTCAGCACCATGGATAGCGCTTGGTTATTGGAGGCTTATATTTCTCCACCAAGCACGCATAACCCAGGTTCTCAACCAAAAATGGGCTGGCTCATATGCATCACATTCCTGCTTTTTAAATAAAGATAGCAAGAGAACAAAGAAAAATTGATAATAGGAGTAAATTAGCAAGTTGCTTAAAATTGCATGCTCTTTCTGAATCATGAAATTAAAAAATTGGGATTAGTGTCCCTTTAAGAAGTGGAAGGTATTTGGTACAGCACAGACCCTCTCTGGATCGGGACGTTGATCCAAACTGGATGAAAGAGCCAGGAGGAAACTGGTCAGAGAGGCTACCAAGAGGCCAACAGCAACTCTGAAGCAGTTGCAGGAATTTATGACAAAGAGTGGTCATTATGTGCATGTGACAACAATATCACAAATTCTCCACAAATGTGTCTTGTATGGGAGGGTTGCAAGAAAAAAAGCCACTCAAGAAAGGCCACATGCAGTTACTACTGAGCAGTGGCGGTTCTAGACAAATTTTACTGGGGGGCCAAGGTGGGGCCAGTGTTTAATCAGAGGGGCACATTAAAAAAAACGAAACAAATTATATTGTGCTGCCTGGGTCTGAGAACAAAATTACCCCCCTCTTCCCAAACACACTTCTACCTGTTTAACTCCAACCATAACACTACATAAAATGATTATAAATGCAAAATAGAACATGGATATATAAACATGCCTAATAACACAGACCTCCAAACACATACTAACATAGAAACCTATCTGTGATATTCCCAAGGCATGCAGTGAGCTGACAGCCCCAGGGTTTACTGTAAACAGGCACTGAGAAATCACACTGTAAGTGGCACACTCAAGGATTTGACACTCAGACAGGCTGGGTTGATTAAACAAGTAACCAACTGTCTAGCTACTATGCCAACATGGCATTAGAAAGAAACAAGCACTTGGTGAAATGTTTTTTATTAACTATTTTTGAGGTGATTGGAAAACAAATGTTAATTTGTTTAAAAAATGTAAGACTTGGCTAATGTGTGATTTTATAGCAACACATCAAACATGTCAAGGTGTTTACTGTCCATTTAGTTGTATGGAGATTAGAATAAAGGACACAAAAACTACTGATAAGAGTAGACAGCAGGGGCAGAACTACCATTGGTGCAGCAGGTGTAGTGGCACGAGGGCCCAAGTGCTGATAGCCCCTAAGCAGCCAGTCTATACATAGGTGTGTGCTGAACCATTACAATCATAAGGCAGGGGAGTCTTTTATTAGTGCAGGTTGCAGGTCTATCTATCAATCCTCCAAATAATTCTAAAGAGCAGCATGTATATTATTAATATTGCTTACTACTGTTAACTTTGGGGGGCCCGACATTTTTTTGCAGCAGGGACCTCTGTTGAATAGGTCCTCTATTGGTAGGCAGATCAATGGATACAATAGAAAACTTAAAGTCATTTGGCATACACACACAGGCATACACTAACTATACATACACACACACAAACCATACACATACACACACAGGCATACACCAACTATACATACACACACACAAACCATACACATACACACATAGGCATACACCAACTACACATACACACACACAAACTATACACATACACAAACTATACACATACACACACAGGCATACACCAACATACATACACACACAAAAACTATACACATACACACACAGGCATACACCAACATACATACACACACACACACAAACTATACACACACCAACTATACATACACAAACTATACACATACACACACACACACACACAGTCATACACCAACTATACATACACACACACAAACTATACACATACACACACACAGGCATACACCAACTATACATACACACACACAAACTATACACACAGGCATACACCAACTATACATACACACACACAAACTATACACATACACACACAGGCATACACCAACTATACATACACACACACAAACTATACACATACACACACAGGCATACACCAACATACATACACACACAGGCATGCACCAACTATACATACACAAACTATACACATACACACACAGACATGCACCAACTATACACACACACAGACATACACCAACTGTACATACATACACCCACACACACACAGGCATACACCAACTGTACATACACACACAGACATACACCAACTATACACACACACACAGGTATACACCAACTATACATACACACACACAAACTATACACATACACACACAGGCATACACCAACTATACATACACACACACAAACTATACACATACACACACACACAAACTATACACATACACACACAGGCATACACCAACTATACATACACACACACATAAACTATACACATACACACACAGGCATACACCAACTATACATACACACACAAACTATACACATACACACACAGGCATACACACTCACACACAAACTATACACATACACACACAGACATACACCAACTATACATACACACACACACACAAACTATACACATACACACACAGGCATACACAAACTATACATACACACAGGCATACACAAACTATACAAACACCCAGGCATACACAAACTATACATACACACACACAATCATACACATAATCTATACAGACACATACACTCAGACACACACTTTACTAAATATTACATTACAATTTAGTAATCATGTATATCAACAGCATGATAAAACACAGTTTGACATATAATCTTGCATTAAAGTTTGTCACAGCTTCCTAATCCATTCTACCCTTCTGTCTTCTCCCCAAAAACTAACTGCACAGACTCACAGTGACAGGAGTAACAGAATTTAATTCTTACACTGTGTTGTTGGAACTGACAAGAAGGTTCAGGGCCTGACAAATTATTTTACTTTCCACGGAGTAGAAGAGAACTCAACAGGAACATGCCGCATGGGTTGACCTCTCTGTAAATGAATCACTGTCGCACCAGCAAGTCATCAAGCCACTCCCTCACAGTGACATTTCCTTCACAGTTTTAGTGAATGATGACTCTGATCTCAGACACACACCCCCTTAATAACCTTATCTTAGCTGCTCTGCTTTAGCTACAGCTCACCAGAGAAAACAGATCTTTATGGGGGATGGGACGGTATGCTGTTGCTGCGGCCTGCAGGACATAACATAAAGAAATAGTCTCAGTCAGTGGGAGAAAACACAGTGACACTTCCAAAGTTCCCATTAGTGTAAGTAAACTTTCTGGTGTCGTGTCGGTTAAGTTTTACTCCCACTGTGAGTAAAACTTAACCGACACCAGAAACTTACACACTAATGGGAACTTTGGAAGTCACTGTGTTTTGCAAATAATAAAGTGTAGATGTCTGCCCTCTCCTGACTGTCTGTTCTAGCTGTTAAGTGTTAATAACATAGCGATCTATGTTTTTGTTTACCTGCTTGGCTTGCTATACTTTCTTTGACACAGACGGTCCTACCTGAGTTAGGCTCCCCACCTCAGTCAGTCAGCTCAGGGGGGGCCAGGGACATTTTTACAGGGGCACCGGCCCCTACAGGCCCCTGTGTAGAACCGCCCCTGCTACTGAGCTCTGCCATAACACACCTAGGAGATTCTGAGTCCACATCGAAAAAGGTGTTATGGTCAGATGAGACTAAAATGTAATTATTTGGCCTCAACACCAAACGATATGTCTGGAGGAAATCTAATACAGCTCACCATCCAAATAACACTATTACCTACAGTATGGAAGTGGTAATACCCTGTTATAGAGGTGTTTCTCTGTAGCAGGCGCTGAAGCACTTGTCATGATAGAAGGAATAATGGATGGGGCAAAATACCTTCAAATTCTTGAGGAAAATCTGCTGCCCTCTGCCAGGAAGTTGTCAATGGGAAGAAGGTTTACCTTACAACATGATAATGACACAAAGCACACAGCAAAAATGACCACACAGTGGTTGAAGGAGAAAAAGGTTAATGTCCTTGCATGGCCTAGTCAGAGCCCAGACTTTAACCCTATTGAATATCTGTGGCTTGACTTAAAGACTGCAGTCCTCAAATGGTCACCATCAAATGTAATGGAACTGGAACAGTTCTGCAAAGAAGAGTGGGCAAATATTGTACAGTCTAGAGTAACTACAACTGGATAAATAAAAACTGTGCCGGTCTTTATTTCAGGCCGCAAAGCAACATAATGTGATTATTTTTAAGGGGGGGGGGGTCTTTTCAATACTCACTGTATGACCTTTAGACTTGGCTGTAAGTGGTGTATTAGGTCTGAAAACCAAAACTTTCTTTTTTGATGCTTAGGGACAAGAGGTAGAGTGTGGTATTAGAGTAGCTGGGTCTGGTGAAGGTTTCTTAGGAATAGTTGGGGGGAGATGCATGTTTAAGGGTTGATAGAAATGTGGTTATTCTTAAGAAGAGAGAGAATATTTCAGTATTGGTGTAAAAGTATTTGAAAAGCATTGCAGAAGTTGTGAAGTATGCGGATTAAAAAACGTGTATCTAATCCTCAATAGCAGAGGCAAAGGATCTGAGGTTTTATGTAGATAAGCAGAACTTATTTGACCACTTGTGAACAGTAGGCATTATGGAGTAGTAAGACATTAATCCATACCTTATTTTGTCAGCTTTGACTTTAAGTGATTGTTTAAGTGAGTCCTGCACTGATTTTCTTTTAATGCTTGCAAATGGGCATTGAGAGAAAAGGCCTTGAAAGTAGATGTTTATATTTGAAGGACAGAGTTGATATGAGTTTTGGATTACCCGAGGTTCTGACAGAGATATATCTCCCCCCGTTAAAAGGATCACTAAACACCATTTCAGAATTAAATATCAGCCAGGTCAAAACTTTTAAAACATTTTAATTGTTATTCAATAACTAAATTCCACCCACCACTTGCTGAATCTGCAGCTGATAAGGCTAGCCATGGTAATTATGTTAGTATCAAGTACATTGTTTTTCAGTTGTTATCTTCTCCAGACAATTGGGGAATTATGGGTAGCAGGGTTAGCCTTGATAAGTCTGTAGCTTGAATTGGAGCATTCGAAAATCCACAATTTTCAGAGCTGAATTACATGTAAAGTTGGCAAATTAAAGTATATTGAATTGTTTTACTATGCATAGCTAAACATTTTATATAAAAAAAAAAATGAAGGTGTTTACTGGCCCTTTAACCTACACACAAAGAGGGAAAAGCCCTCTTTGGAGTGAGGACTCCTTTTTCCCCGTTATGATACTGGTCATTAATGTGAGAAATGGTGTGTTTGGTATTCAATAGAGAAGAAGGTGGCCCTTCATGCCGCTCTGCTATTTTCATTGCCGAATTCATTCTTGTGCAACAGCAACACGCTAAAATCTTGAATTGCACAGATTGTGGCATGTTACTGTTGCACAACAATTAATTCAACAACGAAAATAGCCAAGCGGCACGAAAGGCCTCATTCAGAGGTTCACCAAACTTTCAAATGTACATCACTATAATTCAATATATAGTTATCAGGGTCACATGGCTGAAGTGTCTGTGCATAGCTATGATATATGCATACAGCTAAATTGTCAACAGCAATAATATATACTGTCAGGCACACAACCGAAATATCAGGGCATAGGTACGATATATACAGGGCCACATGTCAGAATAACACTTTAATATGCATTCTTAGAGATGGTTTATCTATACCTTTGTTGTATACCAGTATTGTATTCAGCGCTAATATATGCAGTAGAGTATCATAACAGAATGTGAATACCATACTCAATACGTATGTAGCAGGGCCACGTCATTGTTTTCCAAAATTCATCAGGACCTCATGGTGAAGAAATCAATTAACAACTTTGATATGACCACGCTTTTGAGACATCAATGCATAATTCTAATATATATGGCACAGTCAAGTAGTGACATCAATAAACCCTTTTGATGCACATGGAATTGCCACATTGCTAAGAAATTAACGAGCTGCTCTGCTATATGCAGTCTTTTCATGTGTCTGTAGTTTCTGTATTCTCTGTATCTGTGGCTGATGCATGAAAAGACAAACACATGGTTGAGGCTTCAGTTCAGAGCTGTGATGTACACAGTAGGGACCCATGTCTAGGACATCTGTTGAGTAAATTAATACTTGTTAAATTAAAGGGACATTATACATTGATTTTAAATTATCACTTAAACTCCATGCTTTGGTGCAATATTTGTTAATAATATTAATGCATTTATAACTTATAACACACTAACCTTTCTTTCTGCTCTGTGTTCAGTCCCACTTCATCACATTTGGAAGTAACTCCTGAATCATATGGAGCAATGTAATGTGTGCGCCTGAATATCTGCAGCCTTAATGTGTGATGCCCAAAAGAATTAGAGATTTGCTACCAAAAATGGGTAACCACTTAAACTGTAATATTATACAGTGAAAAAAGCTGCATGGACAAATAATAATATAGCCTAAGACAAATGGGACAGTTTACTCAAAAACTATCTCCCCTTTAATTTGTTCCCAATGATCCACTTTACCTGCTGGAGTGTATTAAATTGTTTACAAGTATTTCCATTAACCTTATATTGGCATTTGTTTATTTAGCCTGTGGTATCCCCACCTATTCTAAAAGTTTTTGGCCTCGAGGCCAAGCTGTGTTAACACAGCCAGTAGAAGAAATTACACTCCCAATGGGTTATAGAAGAGATAAGGTAATACAATGTTAATTTTCCATTGTTCTCTCCAAATATTGGTTATTGGTTTATGGACAGATATGAGATAAAGAAGCAGGTATATGTACACAATGTGATAAAGTAATGAGATCTGATTATACCTACAAGCTCAATCCATTTTATTAGGTTGTGGCTTCAAAACACATCAGCTAATTCATATACACAAATAAGCCTTAAAAAAAGCAAATCTCATACATTTTATACTCTGCAGCTGGTAAAAAAAAAAAGTAATTGGAAACACATTAAGGAAAAAACTATTTTATAGTATACTGTCCCTTTAATACATATCAAACAGCAATAATAACAGGAATACAGCAACATATACACCCCTGAATATAAATACAGTAACTGAAAAATAATTTAGCCAAAAATGATTTCCATGTGGTGCCTTCTTCAAATGTATAACTATAGTTAGTGCAGCATATCTGTAGCATTGTTAAAGGGACACTGAACCCAGTTTTTTTTTTTTTCTTTCGTGATTCAGATAGAGCATGCAATTTTAAGCAACTTTCTAATTTACTCCTATTATCAATTTTTCTTCGTTCTCTTGCTATCTTTATTTGAAAAAGAAGGCATCTAAGCTATTTTTTGGATCAGAACTCTGGACAGCACTTGTTTATTGGTCGGTTAAATTAATCCACCAATCAGCAAGAACAACCCTGGCTGTTCACTAAAAATGTGCCGGCATCTAAACTTACATTCTTGCTTTTCAAATAGAGAATGAAGAGAATTTGATAATAGGATTAAATTAGAGAGTTGCTTAAAATTGCATGCTCTCTCTGAATCACGAAAGAAAAAAATTGACTTCAGTGTCCCTTTAAGGGAACTAAAGCAGGAATTTCCTTTTAAATGGACTGATAAGACATTAGAATATCTGGGTATTAAAATTACTATTGATCCCAAAGTAATAATACAAGTAACCTTTTCTCCTCTGTTAAGAGGAACAAATAAAAGATAAAAAAAACTGGAAGTCAAAGGGGATATATTGGTTTTAATACTAAAAAAAAAAAAACTTATATTATGCCGAAATGGATTTATCTATTTAGAATGTTACCACTAAATATTCCATTGGACTGGATCAAGATGGTACAGTTAACTTTTAATAGATTTATATGGGCTGGAAGGAAACCTCAAATTAAATATAAACTCCTAGCACAACATCAAAAGAAAGGTGGAATGGGGGCCCGATTTTAAAAAAAAATATTTTGAAGCAAGTACGTTTGCACACGCAATTACCTCCTAAATAGAGAAATCAAAGACAGAACCTTGTTATGAAATAGAGAAATATCTATGTGGGAGAGACCCAAAATAATTTTTCTGGATATTTAAACCCCAAAAGGAGGTAAATAATAAATGGGAAGGCTCAGTGGTGATTGGAAATATGGTTAGCTTCTGAAAAAAACTCGTGAAAAATCTGGGGTTACACAATAAGGGACAGTCAACACCAAAATTGTTGTTTAAAAAGATAGATAATTCCTTTATTACCTATTCCCCAGTTTTACATAACCAACACAGTTATAATAATACACCCTTTACCTCTATGATTACCTTGTATCCAAGTCTTTGTAAACTGCCCCCTTATTTCAGTTCTTTTGACAGACTTGCATTTTAGCCAATCGGTGCTTATTTCTAGGTAACTTCATGTGCATGAGCTCAATGTTATCTATGAGACACATGAACTAACGCCCTCTAGTGGTAAGAAAAACTGTCAAAATGCATTCACATAAGAGGCAGCCTTCAAGGTCTAAGAAATTAGCATATGAGCCTAGGTTTAGCTTTCAACTAAGAATACCAAGAGAACAAAGCACAATTGGTGATAAAAGTAAATTGGAAAGTTGTTTAAAATTACATGCACTACATGAATCATTACATTTTATTTTGGACTTTACTGTCCCTTTAAGAATCAAATTATTTTTAGAAAGACATCTACTAAAAGAAAAGACCCAAATAAGTGTTAAGTTGGAAACATTATTAGATAAAAAAGATTTAAAAAAAATATTACGTCTAGGTGTAATAGTTTTCTACAGGACATTACACCTATTGAAAATCCAGCCGCCAAAATGAAATTGGAAAAAGATCTAAAATGAGAAATACATTTTTTAAAAGTGAATAAATACATGGGTAAGATGTATCAACCTGAGAGAGCTGCATTTTAAAATAATACATAGATGGCATCTAACACCATATAAGACCTCACTCTTCAGCAAAGATGAACCATCTAATAATTGAAGATTTGGAGAAAGCAAGGGAGACTATTTATATATCTAGTGGCAATGCCCAGTCATCCAGAATTTCTGGAATTCAAGATTCCATCACTTGGAAACTCTTAACATCACAAGATTTGAAACGCTCACCAGATAACGCATTACTACACTTAGATATTGGAGGTATTAGTAATAATACTCAAGCTTTTATTATACATGTTTTAATAGTAGCAAAATCGGCAATAGCTCAGAAAAAATATTGAGATTCCAACTTGGCAACAAATTTTTCAGTGCAAAAGAGAGCCTGGGATTGAAATACAATTGAAATTAGAAGGTAATACGTAGAATACTGGAAGTCTTGGATAGGAAAATTGTCAACCAATAGGGCAGATTGTAAACTAGACTTAGCTTAAGACTTTTCTCTGCTAAGTGAATTAATAGTGAAGGTGGTGTCGAATAGTCTCAAAGGAGATATAGTATGGGAAAGGAAAGGTGAAATCATGTTGTTTTTTTTTCTTCATGTTTGTGTTGTCTTTGTCGTTCTGTATGTGCACTTGTAGTTGGCTCTTCCAACATCTGAAGGAGTTAGACCTAATCAAAGGAATCAACAAATAGTTGAATATAAATTTTGAGTATAATAATATATAAACTATTTTACTAAACTGGTTAATAAAAAGAATATTTTTACAATGTAATAAATTATTTAGACACATGCTATGATGTTAACACCTTGGGGAATTTTAAAGGGGTCATTGACCCTCTGCTTAGGAATTCCATTGAGATGATTCAATTGAAGGTGGACTGAGCCCCCCCCCAAAAAAAGAATGATCTTCAGTTATGCTCAGACATGGTCTCATAAGACTTGGTTTGCAGATCTGTTTCAAATGTCCTCTTACCACCGGGTGACTATCTCGCAGAAAGGATCTTTCATCAGGATCATGGCATAGTTTTTGAAAGTCTAGTGCTGGATAATCAGTCTGATCAGGATAGCATTTGTCTGATTCAAAAAGCCTGTTATCAGGCACATATATCTCAAGGTTTGGAAAACCTTTCTATCCTGGTGCAATACTAAAGGATGCAAGCTTTCAAATTCCTAGAAGGCTAGATTTTTTTTCAGGATGGTCCAGAGAAATGGCTTATTAACCAGTTCCTTTTAGGGTCAGATATCAGCCTTATGGGTTTTGCATCACAGAACTAGCTTTCTGATATTCTGAACTTGTTGAAGTTATAATCCATATCAGACCAGTCATTAAACCAGTTTCTACTTTGTGCAATCTTAATCTATTATTAAGAGTCCTTCAGGCTCCTCCCATTGAGCCTATGCATGGTTTAGACTAGTGGTCTCAAAGTACCAGCCCTGGGGCCATAAAATGCTATCAAGATTGTTTCATCTGGCCCTCTCTTGTTTAATAGGTAAACCATTAATTTGGGCTGTCAATTTTTTTTAGGATTCTGAGAGGGGTAATTAGTTTATGTTCAATATATATAAATGTAAAGTCAAACATCCAGTGTATACTTTCATGATGCACTGCTTGGATAATTGTCACTTTTTACGTTGTTATACAGTTCCAGATTTATCACTTCACTTGGCACTCTAAAGATAAATATAGACAACTGTATATGCCTATTGTGGGCTACAACTCCCACCATGCACTACTACTTGGGTAAATGTCACTTCCAGTTCCTAGTATATCCGGTTCCCTAGCACTTACTCAGCTCAAGCGGCCCCCATGGGAGAACACTACTTGGCCAGTGGCCCCCAGAAACATTGAGGTTGATACCCCTTAGACCCTCTGTTGTAGTCCTGGAATATTCTATTTTTTTTTGTCCATTTCTTTAAAGGGACATTAAACCCAAAAAATGTATTTCATGATTCAGATAGAGACTACAGTTTTAAACAACACTCCAATTTACTTCTATTATCTATTTTGCTTCATTCTTTAGATATCCTTTGTTAAGAAATAGCAATTCACATGGGTGTGCCAATCACACGAGGCATCCTTGTGCAGCCACCAATCAGCAGCTACTCAGCCTATCTAGATATGCTTTCCGCAAAGGATTTCAAGAGAATAAAGAAAATTAGATACTAGAGGTAAATTAGAAAGTTGTTTAAAATTACATGCGCCTAGATTACGAGTTTTGTCGGTAATGCTGTGCGGTGCTAACGAGCAGTTTTCCCTCACCGCTCACCTACAGACAACGCTGGTATTGCAGAATTTTACAAACCCTGCGTTAGCCGCAAAAATATTGAGCGGAGAGCAAAATTTAGCTCCACATCTCACCTCAATACCAGCACTGCTTACAGTGACGGTGGGCTGGCAAAACGTGCTCGTGCACGATTTCTCCATAGGAATCAATGGGGGAGAGCCTCTTAACGCAGCCCCATTAATTCCTATGGGGAAACAAATTTTATGTCTACACCTAACACCCTAACATGAACCCCAAGTCTAAACACCCCTAATCTTACACTTATTAACCCCTAATCTGCCACCCCTGACATCACAGACACCTGCATAATACTATTAACCCCTAATCTGCTGCTCCGGACACCGCCGCCACCTACATTATACTTATTAACCCCTAATCTGCCACCCCCAATGTCGCCGCAACCTACCTACACTTATTAACCCTTAATCTGCCGCCCCCAAAGTCGCCGCCACTATATTAAAGTTAACCCCTATATCTAAGTCTAACACCCTCCTAACTTAAATATAATTTAAATAAATCTAAAAAAATAACTACAATTAATTAAATTATTCCTATTTAAAACGAAATACTTACCTATAAAATAAACCCTAAGCTAGCTACAATATAACTAATAGTTACATTGTAGCTAGCTTAGGATTTATTTTTATTTTACAGGCAAGTTTGTATTTATTTTAACTAGGTAGAATAGTTATTAAATAGTTATTACCTATTTAATAGCTACCTAGTTAAAATGAATTCAAATTTACCTGTAAAATAAATTCTTACCTAAATTACAATTACACCTATAGTGTAGTGTTAGGTGTAATTGTAACTTAGGTTAGGATTTATTTTACAGGTACATTTGGATTTATTTTAACTAGGTAGCTATTAAATAGTTAATAACTATTTAATAACTATTCTACCTATTTAAAATAAGTACAAAGTTGCCTGTAAAATAAAAATAAATCCTAAGCTAGCTACAATGTAACTATTAGTTATATTGTAGCTAGCTTAGGGTTTATTTTATAGGTAAGTATTTCGTTTTAAATAGGAATAATTTAGTTAATGATAGTTATTTTATTTCGATTTATTTAAATTATATTTAAGTTAGGGGGGTGTTAGGGTTAGACTTAGATTTAGGGGTTAATACATATATAGTTATATAGTTGCTGCGACGTTGGGGGCGGCAGATTAGGGGTTAATAAATGTAGGTAGGTGTTGGCGATGTTAGGGGCGGCAGATTAGGGGTTAATTAAATTTAACTAGTGTTTGCGATGCGGGAGTGCGGCAGTTTAGGGGTTAATATATTTTTATAGTGGTGGTGATGTCCGGTTCGGCAGATTAGGGGTTAAAACATTTTTGTGTGTTTGCGATGTGGGGGGGCCTCAGTTTAGGGGTTAATAGGTAGTTTAAGGGTGTTAGTGTACTTTTTAGCACTTTAGTTAAGAGTTTTATATTCCGTAGTAAGCCCATAACTACTGACTTTTCAATGCGGTATCAGTCTTGACAGGAGAGGCTGTACCGCTCACTTTTTGTGAGACTCGTAATACCGGCGTTATGCAAGTCCCATTGAAAATATAGGATACGCAATTGACTTAAGTGGATTTGCCGTATTTTCGAGTCTAACCAAAAAAGTGAGCGGTACACCTGTCATTTCAAGACTCGTAATACCAGCGGGCGTTAAAAAGCAGCGTTGGGACCTCTCAACGCTGCTTTTTAAGGCTAACGCAAGACTCGTAATCTAGGTGATTGTCTTTCTAAACCGTGAAAGGAAAAAATTGGGTTTCATGTTCCTTTAATCCTGTTTATCTTTTTTTTTTTTTTTTTCGAACTAGCTATAACTTTCTTCCTACATAGTATCGGATATATTAATCAGGATATTTTGGTTTCCTTTTTTGTTCAGCTCCTAATAATTCAAGGGAGTGACTTCTTCACAATCTGATTGTTTTGAGCCCATCAATATTTTTTTCTGGAAGCCACAAATGTTTGTTTGTTTTTTTGATCTTTTTCTTTTCTGATCCTTGCAAGGCTCTGAAGGCTACAGCAGTTTCCTAGCCTCTTAGCTTAAAAGGATACTAAACACATTTTTTTTCTTTTATGATTCAGATAGAGCATGCAATTTAAAGCAACTTTCTAATTTACTCCTATTATCATTTTTTCTATCTTGCTATCTTTATTTAAAAAGCAGTAATGTAAAACTTAGGTGCAGGCCCATTTTAGTTTCAGCACCCTGGATAATGCTTATGCTAATTGGTGACTACATTCAGCCAATCAATAAGCAAGCATAACCCGGGTTCTGATTTTTAAATAAAAATAGCAAGAGAACGAAGAAAAATTCATAATAGGAGTAAATTAGAAAGTTGCTTAAAATTGCTTCTTCTTTCTGAATCATTAAATACATTTTTTGGATTTAGTATCCTTTTAAGTTCTTGATTCACAAGACATATTTGGTTGTGGGGAAGGCTTCCTCTTCCTGGGCCTTTTTTGTAAAAAATAAAATAAAAAAGCTTCTTTGGCAGGGCCGCCATCAGGGAGTGACAGGGTTGACTCCTGTCAGGGGCCCAATGAGCCAGTGGGTATTACAGCAGAGTGATAATTGAGCATGGGAAATGCTATTACAAGGAGTAAAGAATTAGCATTTGAGAGGATTTCTGAGTGTGCGCTAAACCACTATGCACAGTGTGAGACAGACTTGGCACTTTGTACAGTGTGTGCCTGAGTCAGACGGCAGATCACTTTCATTTGCAGAGGAGGTAGGACTTACTTAGCAAATTTTTTTTTATTTCTTTGTGCAATTTTGTATTGTAACTTCAGTGTGGTAGTAGTTGTATGGTGGGGCCAGGGGTCCATAAAAACACATTTTTTTATTTTTTAGCAGCAGTGTATTTATGATTATTTTACAATGCTGCAGAAATTCTATATTTAAAACCACGCAGAAATGTTTCCTCAATACACAAATGGTAGGTGCCTTTTTGGCAGATATGCATTTTTTTAATATTAATATATATATATATATGAGTACCACAGCTTATGGTTCCACCAAGACCATATAGAGTGCAGCATTTTCAAAATCCATACGTACAGCTGACAGATGGGAACATTTGTACACTATATTTGAAGTGGTGCTCTTGGTTGGGGAAAAATAAACAAACATGTCAACCTTTAAAAAGTACTTTTCTTCATCTAGCCATCTACTCAGATCATTAATGTACAATTTTGAATTCACATAATTATTTTTGTTTGCACATTTACAAATATGATACTTTAAAAAGTGATCTCTTAATTTCTGCAATTTTTTTTATCATGCATGTCACACACTGTTGATTTAGTAGATGCAAGGTGCATAAATGTTTCCTCCTGTGAGTGTTTCTGTGGGTGTCTGTGTTTATGTCTTTGTGCTTTGGTTTGTGTCTCCATGAGTGTGTATGTTTTTTTTTCTGTGGGTCTCTCTGTGAGGGTGGGTGTGTATGTCTTTGTGCATTTTCTGTGGATGTATGTGAGGGTGTGTGCATATGTCTTTGAGCTTTTTCTATGGGTGTCTCTGTGAGGGTGTGTGTATGTTTGTCTTTGTGTATTTTCTCTGGATGCCTCTGTGAGGCTGGGTGTGTATGTCTGTGTTTTCTGTGGATGTCTCTCTGAGGGTGTGTGTTTTCTATTGGTGTCTCTGTGAGGATGTGTGCATTTCTTTGTGTGTTTTCTGTGGATGTCTTTCTGTGTTTTATGTGGTTGTCTCTCTGTGTGTGTATGTATTTGTGTGTTTTCTGTGGGTGTCTCTGTGTGTGTGTGTGTGTGTGTGTGTATGTCTTTGTGTTTTCTGAGGCTGTCTCTGTCAGTGTTTCCTTGGGTGTATGTACAAGTTTGAGTTTGTGTGTGTGTGTCCATTGTCTATTCCTTTTTAGGACATTTTGACCTTACTACTGATTATTCACATCTTTCTACAGATTTTGAGACTAACGAGACCTTTCCGGAAGTCACCAATCCACCATTTAACCTTTAAATTATTGTTTAGGCAGTTCAGGGCCCTTCCTTTCAGCCACTGCATGCTGTTGTCATCATTTAGTTGGCATCTTCCTTTACAAAAAGATAACCAGAACTCCATATTTTGTTTTCTAAATCTCCTTTTTTTTACAAAACTGTAGTTTACCTCATTACTTGTCAGGTCAATGTAAATAAGTGCTGAGTGTCTGTTTGGATGTCTGTGTCTGAGTGTGTTTCTTTGCATGTCTGCTAGAGTGTCTATATGTGAATCCTTATGTGTGAGTGTATGTGTGTATGTGTGTGTTTCAGTATATGAGTGTGTCTGTGTGTGTGTATGTTACTACCTGTACAACATTTCCAAGTTTAAATAGACACTTAAGAATAAAGTGCATATACGTTTTAGTCACTTGGTCAAAAATTGCACATGTCAAAGGAGAAGGAGGGGGGGGGGGGCCTAATCAATGGTTAAGTCAGGGGCCCCAAGTAAGAGGGGGTTCCACAATGGCTTCTAAATACATAGAACAAGGAGTTTCCTCAAGTTCAGACATGTTAAACAGACTAACAATAGCGGCAATGGACATCATTCCGTTTGCTCGTTTTCAATCAATATTCTAGAATGGAGAGCAATATTCAATGCGCTTCAGGCATGGCCTCAGTTGGCTTCGGCCAAATTCATCAGATTCCAGTCGGACAATATCACGACTGTAGCTTATATCAATCATCAGGGGGGAATGAGGAGTTCCTTAGCGATGATAGAAGTATCCAAGATAATTTGATGGGCGGAGGCCCACTCTTGTTATCTGTCGGCAATCTACATCCCAGGAGTAGAGAACTGGGAAGCGGATTTTCTAAGTCGACAGACTTTTCATCCGGGGGAGTGGGAACTTCACCCAGAGGTGTTTGCCTTACTGATTCTCCGATGGGGCAGACGGAATTGGATCTGATGGCATCTCGTCAGAATGCCAAGCTTCCAAAATACGGATCCAGGTCGAGGGATCCCCAGGCCGAACTGATAGATGCCTTGAAAGTGCCTTGGTCGTTCAGCCTAGCTTATGTGTTTCCACCGTTTCCTCTTCTTCCATGAGCGATTGCTCGGATCAAGCAGGAGAGGGCTTCAGTAATCCTGATTGTGCCTGCGTGGTCACGCAGGACTTGGTATGTGTCCTGGAAACTTCCTTTGAGACAGGACTTTCTCATTCAAGGACCTTTCCTACATCCAAATCTAAATTCTCTGCAGCTGTCTGCTTTGAGATTGAATGCTTGATTTTGTCTAAGCGGGGATTCTCCGATTCGGTCATCGATACTTTGATTCAGGCATGTAAGCCTGTCACTCGAAAGATCTATCATAAGATATGGCTTAAATATATTTTTTGGTGTGAATCCAAGGTCTACTCATGGAGTAAAGTTAGGATTCCCAGGATTTTGTCTTTTCTCCAAGAAGGATTGGATAAAGGATTATCAGCGCGTTCCTTAAAGGGACAGATTTCTGCTTTTCTATTTTGCTACACAAACGTCTGGCAGATGTTCCAGATCTTCAGTCTTTTTGTCAGGCTCTAACCAGAATTAAGCCTGTATTTAGACAAATTTCTCCTCCCTGGAGTTTGAATTTAGTTTTTAAAGTTCTTCAAGGGGTTCCGTTTGAACCCATGCATTCCATAGATATTAAACTGTTATCTTGGAAAGTTTTGTTTTCAGTTGCTATTTCTGCTGCTCGTAGAGTTTCTGAGCTTTCAGCGTTACAATGTGATTCGCCTTATCTTATCTTTCATTCTGATAAGGTGGTTTTGCGTACCAAACCTGGATTCCTTCCTAAGGTTGTTTCAAATAAGAATATTAATCAGGAAATTGTTGTTCCTTCCTTGTGTCCTAATCCTCCTTCTAAGAAGGAGCGTCTGTTACATAACCTGGACGTGGTCCGTGCCTTGAAATTTTACTTTCAGGCGACTAAGGATTTCCGTCAATCATCTTCATTATTCATTGTTTATTCTGGAAAGCGTAGGGGTCAGAAAGCTACGGCTACCTCTCTTTCTTTTTGGCTGAAGAGTATCATCCGTCTGGCATATGAGACTGCTGGACAGCAGCCTCCTGAAAGAATTACGGCTCATTCTACTAGGGCTGTGGCTTCCACATGAGCTTTTAAAAACGATGCTTCTGTTGAACAGATTTGCAAGGCTGCGACTTGGTCGTCTCTTCATACTTTTTACAAATTTGATACTTTTGCTTCTTCTGAGGCTGTTTTTGGGAGAAAAGTTCTTCAAGCAGTGGTGCATTCCGTTTAGGTCTCTGTCTTGTCCTCGTTTCATCCGTGTCCTGTAGCTTTGGTATTGTATCCCACAAGTAAGGATGAAATCCGTGGACTCGTTGTATCTTGTAGAAGAAAATTAAATTTATACTTACCTGATAAATTAATTTCTTCTACGATACAACAAGTCCACGGCCCTCCCTGTCTTTTTTTAGACAGATTTAAATTATATTTTTTTGTAACTTCAGTCACCTCTGCACCTTTTAGCTTTTCCTTTCTCTTCCTAAACCTTCGGTTGAATGAAAGGGGTGGAGGGAAGGGAGGAGCTATATATACAGCTCTGCTGTGGTGCTCTTTGCCACTTCCTGTTAGCAGGAGGTTAATATCCCACAATTAGGGATGAAATCCGTGGACTTGTCGTATTGTAGAAGAAATTAATTTATCAGGTGAGCATAAATTTACTTTTTCTACAGTTCTGATTAAAAAAACATCTATCAGCACCAAAATTGCAGTATTTACAAAAATGTACTTCAAGTGATGATTAAAATGATTTCATCATATGCAAGGCATCATCTCATTCCTTCATTTCATCATATGCAAGGCATCATCTCATTCCTTCATTTCATCATATGCAAGGCATCATCTCATTCCTTCATTTCATCATATGCAAGGCATCATCTCATTCCTTCATTTCATCATATGCAAGGCATCATCTCATTCCTTCATTTCATCATATGCAAGGCATCATCTCATTCCTTCAATTTGTGCAGTAACCTCCAAAACTTAACCAAAAACAACCCTTCTTGTCAAATGTCTACCCAACTTATTAACCCTCTTCCAACTTGACCCTTCGTCTATAGTTATTTATAATTTATCCACATACAGTAGGACTTTAACATCCCTTTCTGATTTTATTCAAGTTAATTAAGAATGTTATGGAAAGGGAAGCATAATCAGCTTTGGTGCATCATTTTTGCCATAGGCGTTTATCACACACAGAATATTCTGATGATGTATTACATTTTACAGCAATTTACTGTTATTACCTTCATGAAGACATGTTGTAGTAAGAGCTTTTGAACTATTATTTGGAAGCTATTACATCATTATTTAGGTTCCAGAAAGGGTCAGTTAGCATCCTGTCTTTATGGAATATAAATTGAGACACATAGGTAGCTCTACCATTAGCCCAAATAGGCAATTGCTTAAAGGAAAAAGTATACACTCATTTTCATATAACTGCATGTAATAGACACTAATATAAAGAATAAGATGCACAGATACTGATATAAAAATACAGTATAAAACTGTTTAAAAACTTGCTTAGAAGCTCTCAGTTTAGCTCTGTTGAAAAGTTAGCTGGAAAGCCCACTGCACGTGGGAAATAAGACACTCCCCCCTCCCCCTCTTTTGCATATGAAAAGACCCTTTACACAAACAGGAGCAAGCTGGAGTAGGTAGCTGACGGTATTCTCATAAAACTTTGGGGCTTGGTTAGGAGTCTGAAAATCAGAGCAATGTTATTTAAAAATAAGCAAAACTATTCATTTTTTTAAAAAAAAGAAAACTTTATGAGCTATATAAATAGATCATCTACAAAACATTTATGCAAAGAAAAAAATGAGTGTATAATGTCCCTTTAAGGCTTCTCTTAAACAGGAGCCTCACAGTGTGTCTCTATCTTCATATGGGTATTTTATTTTATTATGCGGTATGTGCATGCCTCATCGATTAGTAAAAAAAACACTGTTGGATAGTTGACATAGAAGCATAGGAAGTGTCTGTAATCTCTGTCCTTGACTTTTTTTTATATATATACTGTGTATATATATATGTATATCAAAAAAAAAAATATATATACAGAGAGAAGTGCACTCACAGGAACGAACAACTGGCTCAATACCATTGTTAGCCTGTACTATGGCGATTTACCACCTGGGTGCATATATATATATATTTATTTAGAATCCTTGACTTTCTGTCAGTTACTACTTTTTACCCGGGGACTACACACTGCTAAAGGAGAAGCAGGCAGCATGGCATAGCCTGTTTGAGGAAGCTCCAGAGTAAAATCCTGACTAATCCTGATAATGATTTAAAAAATCTGCCAGTTCTTCTATGACCTTCCTTTACTAACTACACTCTCTTTCTGCACTATCCCCTTCTCTTTTTTTCTACTCATTCTATCACTTTGCCCTCTCTTTTTCTGCCCCTTTTCCATTTTTCAGCTTTTCTCTCTCCCCCTCCATTCTCACTCTTTCTAGTCTCTATCTCTCTTTACTCTCTTTCTTAATGCTCTCCTTCCTTCTCGCCAATCTCTTTTCATGCTCTCCCTTATGTCTCTCTTACCATCTCAATTCTATAAACACTCTCTGCCCCTCTTTTCTGTTTTCTCCACTCTCTCTCACCTTGCCTTTTTTCAATCTACCTTATCTCTCCTCCAACTCCCATTTCACTCTCTCCTGTCTATCCCCACTGTCTTCTTCTCTATTCTTTATATTTTCTCTCCACTGTCCACTCCTCTTTCTGTATTTGTACACTATCTTCCATTCTCTCCTCCTTTATTTCTCTCCCTCTACTCTCTATTTTCTTTCTCTACTCTCTTTTGTATTTCCCTCCACTCTCTAATTCTCGCGTTCTCTCTTCTTTTTACTCTTTATTACTCTCTCTCTCCTCTATTAACTTTTGCCTCTTTTCTTTCTCTTCTTTCTGTCTATTTTCTCTCTCCCTTATTTTCTCTCTCCCTTATTTGCTCTCTATATCTTTCACTATTCTTTTTCCCCTCTTCATTCTCCTCCTCCTTTTACCCAATCTCCAATTATCAGTTATTTGTAGAGCATCAACAGATTATGTAGTGCTCCAATCTACCTCAACTCTTGCTTCCTCTTTTCTTTACCCTGTCTATTCACTCTTCACTTTCTCTCTTTCTACCTTTTTTCTCTACTCTTTTAGCGAAATCCAGAGCAATTCATTTTTGCATTTTTTTTATTTTTTTTTGTGTCGAGGGGCCTCATATTTCAGCCTTGCCTCTAGGTCTCACTAACTCAAGAGCTGCCTCTGTTGAGGCATACACTACTGGGCAAAAAGTGTATAGTACCTCCATTGTTACTAGTTTTTATTGAAATGTAAGCAATTCAAATGCAGTGAATAACCTTACATTTTACAATGATAAGCAGTAAACTGCCAAAGTTTAAAGATGTTAAGGATAGCAAAAACTGAAAAATAATGTTATAAACAAATGCCTTTTGCAGGGAACAAGTATTGGTTTCACACCTTACAGCTGCTTTGCTGCAATGAAAGTGAATTATGCCTTGAAAGTTGATGCTAACTATTCAATTTGGCTATTATTGTACAGCATTAAGTTTATTTCTGTAATAACGGCAAGAAAAAAAGCAATTAGCAAAGGAAGACAGACCATTATAACCCTTAAGTGTAAGTCTTTCCTTTTGAGGAATTGCAAAGAAAGCCAAGGTGTCAGTGAGTCCTGTTTTCTATACAAGTAAAAAGTACTTGAAAAGTGGAATAAAAGCCACAGCAGAAGATATGCGGCTTACTGGACAACAGCTTCAAGCACTAGTCGTAGTAAGCAAGTTACACTTCAATCTGTAAATTTAAGACTGAGCAGCAGGCTTGACAGGTTAAGTGGCAGTAAGAAAGCTGTTGCTAAGATGGGAAAATATGAAAAAGGTCTTATGGACCAATTAATGAAAATCTTAAATCTTCATGTCATCACACAGGGGTTTTTATATGGCATTGAGTAGGCAAAAGGATGATTCCTCATTGTGTGACACAAACTGTTAAGTATGTAGGAAGCATGATGGCCTGGGCTCTTTTTCTTTGGAACTTGAACAGTGAGTGACAACAGCTCTATGCAATAGCATCTTGTATTATAGTCTTATTTGGTCAGTTGGTTCATCCTACAGCAAGATAATCACACAAAAAACATAACTCCAGGATATATCAGAATTACCTTAGAAATAAAACAACAAGATGGTGGGCTTTAATCATAGAATGGTAAGCACAGTTTCAAAACTTAAACCCAATGAAGCTGGCTTGGGATAAACTTGATGAAAAGGTTAAGGCAAATAAACATACAAGTGCAACACATATGTGGAAACTTCTACAACATTGTTAGGAAAAATGTTCAGAAAAATATCCTATTTTCATTGTAGAAAGTTTATTTGTGCAGTATAGGGATCCAGGATAGCAGGGGGAGTTTGGTCTCCTCAGGAGCTGAGGCTACCTATAATATTCTAGAGCTCTGTGCTATCTTTCCTTCATTTTTCAGTCGGACACAATGTCACAGCGGTTGCATATATCAATCACCAAGGGGGAACTCACAATTCTCTAGTGATGAAGGAAGTCTCCTGTATCCTATCTTTGGCAGAGAAAAATCTTTGCGCGATTTCTGCTATTCATATCACAGGGGTAAAAAATTGGGAAGCAGATTATCTGAGTGGTCCTTTCATCAGGAAGTATTCGACCAGATAGTAGAACGATGGGATCTCTCAGAGATAGGCCTTGGGGCTACTCGTATGAACAACAAACTTCCCAGGTATTTTGCAAGACCCAGGTATCCTCAAGTGGAGTCAGTATATACTCTAGCAGCTCCCTAGTCTGACCAAAGTCAAACAAGAGCAATCATCAGTAATTTTGATTGCTCCATCTTGGCTACACAGAACTTGGCTCACAGATCTAATTTGGATGTCCAGTTGTCCTCCGTGGCCTCTTCCGATAACGCACAACCTCCTCTCTCAAGGTCCCTTTTATCTCATGTCTCTCAACTTGAAGGCTTGGAGATTGAACGCCTAATTCTTAGTTGAAACCTTAAGCTAGAATGCCGGTTACTAGAAAAGAATTATCACAAGATTTGGAAACGTTCTCTTTTTTGTGTGAGAAGAATGGCTTCAGTTGGAGGGTTTGGATTATCTGCTAGCTCTTTAAAAGGTAAAATTTCACCTTTGTGTTATTTCACAAAAGGTTTACAAAACTTTCTCAGATTAAAAATTTTGTTCAGGTCTTAGGATCCATCCTGGTATAAAGCCAATTTCTTCACCATGGAATATGAATTTGGTTCCTAGAATCTTGCAGGTTTCTTCCTTTGAACCAATGCATTCTTTGGACATCACGTCTCTTTCTTTTGGACGGTTTTGTTTCTGAGTTATCAGCTTTTTCTTGTGATCCTCATCTTATTTTTCACCAAAATTAAGCTATTTTAAAAAAATTGATTTCTAGCCAAAGGTTGTCTCTTCTGACAATATCAATCGAGGGATTTTAGTTCCTTCTCTTTGTCCTAATCCTCAAATTTCAAAGGAACGACTTCTTCATAATGTGGATGTAGTAAGAGCTTTAAAGTTTTATCTACAGGCTACCAAAGATTTTAGACAGTACTCTAGTCTGTTTATTAATTTCTCAGGTCCACGTAAAGGCTAGAAGGCCTCAGCTGTTACCTTAGCTTCTTGGTTAAAATTTCTGATTTATAAAACTCATTTGGAGGCTGGTAAGTCTCCTCCAAAAAGCATTATAGCCCACTCTACCAGATCTGTTTCTACTAACTAGGCATTCGAAAATTAAGCTGCAGCTGAACAAATTTGGAGGTCAGCAACATGGTCATTTTGTAGGAAAGCAGCAGTGTCTGGAAAACATGTGACTACCTTTTTTAAATTTTTTGGTCCCGCCCATAACTTGGGTATTAGTTCCCATGCATAATGGAACATGGACTCTCACCACCTTATAAAAGAAAACTAAATTTATACTTACCTGATAAAAATACATTTCTTTTATGGTGTTGAGAGTCCACGAGCCCTGTCCAATCTAATTAATATTATAAATTGTAATTTTGGAGTGTCTTTTTACACCTTAATTGTCTTCGCTTTGTCCTTTCCTACCTCTCTTCACTATTTCTCCTGCTGGGCTATATGTGCGACTGGAATACCAGTGAGGTGGGAGAGATGAAGTGCTCTTGAAAGATTTGGGGGATCTATGCCTCCACCTAGTGGATTACCATGCGTAATGGATATTGGACTCTCACCACCATGAAAAAAGTGAATTTATCAGGTAAGCATAAATTTTGTGGGCGGTTTTATATATTTGTTTTCAACTTATGCTTTATTCTAAAAGATAAGTCATTCACTTATACATTATGCATCAACAGATCTTTTGAATTTTAGGGCTTTTTGTAGGGCATTGCCCTAAGTTAAACAGCTCTTTTACCTTAAAAAAAAACACTAAGCCCCCCTTTATAAGTAAAACCCCCCACCCCCCAAAATAAAAAACCTAACACTAAAAAATCCTAAACTACCCATTGCCCCTAAAGGGGCATTTGTATGGGCATTGCCCTTAAAAGGGCATTCAGCTCTTTTACTGCCCTTAAAAGGGCATTCAGCTCTTTTAAGATTGCCCAAAAAATCCTAAATCTAAAAAAAAAGAAATCGTAAGTCTAACCCCCAAATAGGTACTCTCCGTTCCTGAGGTCCAGCGGAGAAGGTCCTGTTCCAGGCGGCGGTGAAGTCTTCTTCCAAGCGGGGACCACTTCCTTCTTCATCCAGGACCAAGCCAGCGTGGAGCGGAGATGAGTGCGGAGCAGGACCGGCGACCACGGAGCCATGGAGCGTGCAGGATCCTCTTCGTACGATCGGCGCCGTACACTGAATAGTGAATTCAAGGTACGCTTTTAAATATGGCATCCCTTGCATTCCTATTGGCTGATTTGATTCTTCAACTTCAAATCAGCCAATAGGATGAGAGCTACTGAAAACCTATCAGCTAATAGGATTTCAGTAGCTCGCATCCTATTGACTGATTTGAATTTGAAGAATCAAATCAGCCAGTAGGAATGCAAGGGACGCCATATTTAAATGTGTACCTTGAATTCACTATTCAGTGTACAGCGGCGATCGTACGAAGAGGATCCTCCATGGCTCCGCGGTCGCTGGTCCTGCTCCGCTTTTATCTCCACCCCGCGCCGGCTTGGTCCTGGATAAAGAAGAAAGTGGTCCCTGCTTGGAAGAAGACTTCATCGCCGCCTGGAACAGGACCTTCTCCGCCGGACTTCAGGAACGGTGAGTACCTATTTGGGGGTTAGATTTAGGGTTTGTTTTTGTTGTTTTGGGGTTTTTTTTAGATGGGGTGTTTTTATTTTGTTTTGTTTTTTTATTTAAATAGGGATTAGGTTTAATTTTTTTATTTTTGATAATTTGGTTTATTATTTTATGTAATGTTAGACTTTTTTATTTTTTGTAATCTTAGATTAGTTTAATCTTAGGTTTTTTTTATTTTTAAGTAATGTTAGCTTTTTTACTTTAGGTAATTGGGGTTAATTTAGGGGTTTTAAGTTAGGGGGCTTAGTTATTTAATTAGTTATTTGCGTTGTGAGGATTAGGGGTTAATAGATTTATTAGGATCATTGCGTTGTGTGGGTTTGACGTAATAGGGGTTAATAGTTTTAATACGTTTATTGCGATGTAGGTTAATGGCGTATTAGGGGTTAATAGTTTTATTAGGTTTATTGCGTTGTGGTTTAATGGTGGATTAGGAGTTAATAGTTTTATTAGATTTATTGCGATGTGGGTTAATGGCGGATTAGGGGTTAATAGTTTTAATAGGTTTGTTGCTATGTGGGTTAATGACGGATTAGGGGTTAATACATTTATTAGGTTTATTGCGATGTTGGGGTTGGGGTTGGCGGATTAGGGGTTAATATACTTTATTAGTTATTGCGGTGGGGGGTTGCGGTTGACAAATAGATAGATATTGCGCATGCGTTAGGTGTTAGTTATTTTTAGGAGGTAGAAAGATATCGCACATGCGTTAGGTGTTAGTTACTATTTTCAGGGAGTTACGGTGCTCACATACTCAGTGCAAGGCTTGCTGCGCCTGCCTATGTGTGGCAAGGTGAAAATGACGTAACATTTCTCAATTTTCAACGCATAAGTCCTTGCGCTGAATATGTGATACCGATTTGCAATGCGGTTCTATGTTCGCTTATGGGAGTAAAAATAGCAGCCGACTGGTGAAATATAGGCCCTGCATTTATATGTGATACCAAAACCGCATAAAAACCGGCGTCACCGGATTTTGCTGGCGACGCTACATATGTAATCTTTCCCTAGATGTGAATTTTTTATTGTTTTCCTCTCAGCTGGGGGATTTCTTATTAGATGAACAGTATATAAAGCAGCAAAAAGAAAAATCACTTCTAGATAATAATTGTGACAGTCATTTGAGAAATGTTATGACATTTGTCATTGAACAGAAGAACTAAACAGCTGAATTTTGTTTGAATCAACCTGTTGTTACCACCTGTTGTAGTTTTTTAAATTTGTCTCATTTTATATTGGTACATTTTGTATAACAGGTTGAAGAAATAAGTAAAACTCTGTATGTTTTTTTCTTTTTGCACATCACTCTAGGAAATTATTATGGTAAGTAAATTATTTACAGATTCATTTTAAATAACAAAAAGCAATGTTGTCTGTTGTGGCTTAGTTCTTAAAAAAACATGTACTTTTAGAGAAAGATTTGAAAATAAATTGATATATCGTCCACACTTTGCAACCTTCAGTCTAATAATTTGTTATATTATCACTAATCTAAGTATCTATATTTTGTTAATTAAGGAAACTTTTTAGACTTCAACATTTTATTTGGTACAGAGAAGAACTTAAATGAAGTGAAAATGTCAGGCAAATTTAAGAAGAATATCATTGGTATGTTGATGTTAAAAGGAATGCTTTGGACAAGGCCATATTTCTTGCTTATGATGGTGAGAGTCCACAAATCATTACATGTGGTATATGATTTCTGTCTACCAGGAGAAGTCACAACCTCTAAATTCCAGGACTTTGCTCCATCCCATCTCCCAGCACTCAGCTATGTAGATGTTTAAATAGTGCTGCCAGCTAGTGTTCTTGCAAATGGAAAATATTCTTGCAAAGCTCCTGCCATATAGTGCTCCAGACATGGGCAGGATCCTGAGCTTATATCGCTACTTTTCAACCAAAGATAAGAGAATGAAGAAAAATTGATAATAGAAGTAAATTAGAAAGTTGTTTAAAATCATGTGCTCTATCTTAATCATTATAGAAAGATTTTGGGTTTCCTATCCATTTAATGACTCCTTAGCTGGACAATGTGCTGGTGTAGGCTTGTTCTCTACAGAAGGCAGTCAAGCACATGAACGCTTTACTGTCTCTGCTCAGAAGACATAGCTAGTGCATAAATGTACTAAAGAGCGTTTCCTTCTTGGGCTCTATAATAGACTTGGTATCCATGTCTCTGACAGAAGAGCACTGGCACAAGCTTAAAGGGATATTCCAGCCAAAATTGGAAACCACATGGGTGGATTTCAGTATTGAACAGAAGCATTTTTGTAATATATATGCATTAGCAAAAATGCTTCTAATAAAAGTTATAGCTGATTTAAAAGTTTATTTAAGTATGCACCGTGCACCAGCATTTTAACCCCTTAACGACCAACAACATATGGGGTACGTCCTGCAAAAAAATGCAGTTAACGACCAAGGACGTACCCCGTACGTCGTTGGTCTTTGAAAGCAGTGGAAGCGATCCTGATCACTTCCAGCTGCTTTCATGTTATTGCAGTGATGCTTCGATATTGAGGCATCCTGCAATAACTGTTTTCAGCCATCTGATGCAGAGAGAGCCACTCTGTGGCCCTCTCGGCATCGGCCATTGATGGCTGTTATCGTTGGTGGGTGGGAGCTCATCCAGGGAGGCGGGTGGGTGATCATCTGTAGAGGAGGGGGGAGGGATCACGTGCGGGTGTGTGCGTGTGCACGGGGCCGTGCGTGCGCATGAGATAACTACAAACAGCATAAATATGCTGTAGATGTGAGGGTGGGAGAGAGGATTGGGGAGGGTGGGATTTTAAAATTAAGGGATCTGGGAGAGGGTGGGGGGTTGGATGTTGAGGGGGGGAAGCTACACTACAGAAATAAAGCAATACTTTAATTTTAATAAAATAAAATAAAAATACCTATTATTTCAAACTGGGTACTGGCAGAAAGCTGCCAGTACCCAATATGGTGAACAATAAGGCAGGGGGGGGGGTTAAAGAGCTGTTTGGGGGTGATAAGGGAGGTTGGGGGCTAAGGGGGGGGTCCTACACAGCAGAATAATTTAAAAACAAAAACAAAAAACCCAAGCCCCCCCAAAAAAAACTTTTATTTTAGTACTGGCAGACTTTCTGCCAGTACTTAAGATGGCGGAAAAATTGTGGGGTGGGGGAGGGAAGAGAGCAGTTTGGGAGGGATCAGGGGGTGGAATGAGTCAGGTGGGAGGCTGATCTCTACACTAAAGATAAAATTAACCTTGCAAGTTCCCTACAAGCTACCTAAATAACCCCTTCACTGCTAGACATAATATACGTGTGATGTGCATCGTCATTTAGCGGCCTTCTAATTACCAAAAAGCAACGCCAAAGCCATATATATGTCTGCTCTTTCTGAACATAGGGGATCCCAGAGAAATATTTACAACCATTTGTGCCATAATTGCACAAGCTGTTTGTAAATAATTTCAGTGAGAAACCTAAAATTTTTAAAAATGTAACTTTTTTTTAATTTAATCGCATTTGGCGGTGAAATGGTGGCATGAAACATACAAAAATGGGCCTAGATCAATACTTGGGGTTGTCTACTACACTACACTAAAGCTAAAATTAACCCTACAAGCTCCCTACATGCTCCCTAATTAACCACTTTACTGCTGTGCATAATACACGTGTGGTGCGCAGTGGCATTTAGCGGGTTTCTAATTACCAAAAAGCAACGCCAAAGCTATATATGTCTGCTATTTCTGAACAAAGGGGATACCAGAGAAGCATTTACAACCATTTGTGCCATAATTGCACAAGCTGTTTGTAAATAATTTTAGTGAGAAACCTAAAGTTTGTGAAAAAGTGAAAGATTTTTTTTTATTTGATCGCATTTGGCGGTGAAATGGTGGCATGAAAAATACCAAAATGGGCCTAGATCAATACTTTGGTATGTCTTCTAAAAAAAATATATACATGTCAAGGTATATTTAGGGATTCCTGAAAGATATCAGTGTTCCAATGTAACTAACGCTAATTTTGAAAAAAAGTGGTTTGGAAATAGCAAAGTGCTATTTGTATTTATGGCCCTATAACTTGCCAAGAACATGTAAACATTGGGTGTTTCTAAACTCAGGACAAAATTTAGAAACTATTTAGCATGGGTGTTTTTTGGTGGTTGTAGATGTGTAACAGATTTTGGGGGTCAAATTTTGAAAAATGTTTTTATTTTCATTTTTTCCCTCATATTTTATATTTTTTTTTATAGTAAATTATGATATGATAAAAATAATGGTATCTTTAGAAAGTCCATTTAACGGTATATAATATGTGTGGGTACAGTAAATGAGTAAGAGGAAAATTACAGCTAAATACAAACACCGCAAAAATGTAAAAATAGCCTTGGTCCCAAACGGTCAACAAATGGAAAAGTGCTATGGTCACTTAGGGGTTAAACACAGCACTTGCTCAGAGAGCCTAAGGTGCTTGTACCATCTGGTAATGACTCAATTTGTTAATTGCTGACATGATATAAGCCCCAGTGATGATCTGAGCAGCTGCATTGTTTAAAATGTGGGTGCAGTGACAATATCTAGCTATGCTTCACATGCACCTGCAGAGAATAATGTTAACACTAAAACAGCGATAACTCTTAATAGAAGCATTTTTGCCAATACATGTATATTGCAGATATGCTTCTATTCAAAGAATTAATAAATCTATGTACATTTAAATTTTGACCGGTATGTAATTTTTAAACTGTGGCCAAGTGTATGGAGGTAGTAGAGTTGATGGTTCCTCAGAAATGATGGAGGTTTGTTGTATCCTTAGATAGTCGAAACTCCATTATAGTGTGATATGAGCTTATCATGTTCCAGATGTAAACAATTTTAAGGAACATTTTCTTCTTAAATGGGAAGAGTCCACAGCTGCATTCATTACTTTTGGAAATTCAGAACCTGGCCACCAGGAGGATGCAAAGACCCCAGCCAAAGGCTTCAAATACCTCCCCCACTTCCCTCATCCTCCAGTCATTCTTTGCCTTTCATCACAAAACAGAAGTTTGCGTTAAGTCTCTTATGGAAGGTAGTACTCTTCGAAATGGGACTGGAGTTTTAAGTAGTCCTGTCAGCCTCTCAGTGAGAGCATGGATGAAGGTTATAGTCCGGAGATGCAGGGAGAGTTTTTCTGCAAAACCATCTCGACTCATATTAACAGCTCCTTGGCAATCAGCGTTGACGAGTTTCGCTGCCTGCCTTTGTTCACTCAAGTCCATATCAGAAGCAAGGCTACTATTTGTCACACTTGAAGGGCCGTGTTCCTGTTCCACGGCGTAGATTCCGGTAAGATCGTTTCATTTTACTTCATTATGTGAATGTTAACGTAAAGGTAGGGTCCCAGTGGGACTCCTTTTATCTTAAAATAAGGACTCATGGGTTAATATCCCCTAAGGGGGTTAATGAACAGGGGGGACTTTAATCATGTTTGTTATGTGGTTCTATCTGCTGATGTGTAGTAATACTTTAGGCTCATGGCTTTTCTGAACCTTAACGGCCTTATCGTCATTTGGTGTGATCTTTGGATTTGTGCACTATTTTATGACTTACACATTCCACCTTGTGACTGGGTGCGGTTACGTTGCTTTTTCACTTACGTATGCTGACCTTGTGGCGACAGAGAAAGTCTGCTCGTGGGTTGTCTGGTTCACAGAAGGTGGTGAGTGCCCCAGCCATAGGGGGTGTAAAGAAGGTGTCAGTTACCGTTTGTCATTTTTGTAAAACCATGATGGAGGATTTTTACTTTTTAGACACGGATGTCTGCTATGCGGAGAATGCGTCTTGTGGTGAATATGAAATGGACCGAGTTATCCATGCCCATCAGTTATGTTCCAATTGCCGTTCCAGAGTACTCTCTTCTCCTGATTCAGGGTCCTCAGAATGTGTTGAGCCATCCACCCCCGGGCATGCTAGGTCCTGCGAGGCACGTGCCCCAGAAACTCCCTTTGCTACACATGCAGGTGTCTCTCTGGTGTTTATTCCTTTTTCCGGAAGGTGGTCCGTTTCCTCCAGAGGTTACTGCATGGTTCCGCATGGCCATATCTGCGGCCTTGGTGCATTTGTATCTCCCAAGCAAAATCTTTTTAAGATACTGTCCCTGCTCTGTCAACCAGGGCCTGTTGGGCGGGGGATTGCTTGATTCAGTTAGGCCTCCTGGGGAAGCGGGGGCCTCTGAAGCTTCAGGGGCCCCAACCTTGGGGCCGGAGTCGTTTGTCGATCCAGCAAGGGATAATTTTGCTTTCTGCTATAGGTTGGCATGTCTTTGTGTCCTACTAAGACATGTTTTGGCGCTGCTAGAGGATCCCAGTCCTCGTGGGCCGAGGGATTTGAGGCCTTAGTTGCCGGGTGGCAACCTGGATAGTCCATTGGGGATGGAACTAATCTCCTTGTCATCTCCGTTTTTTTCTTTATTTTATATATCGTTTCCAGTTCTGAACTTGGGTTAAGGGTGCCTTCTGATCGGCTGGTCCGGTTGGGCGTAACCTTTTTTCCCTCCGGTGTTCACCCGCAGGTGCTGCTACTTTTAATTTAGATCCAGATAGGATGTATTTGATTTAATTTGTATAAAGCTCATAGCTGATATAACTTTCGTTGAGAACGTTCTTTCTCTGGAGCTGATACTTGTGATTTTGTGGTCGCATGGGCACTTCCTCGGAAATTGCGCACTTTGGTTAAGTCCGAGGTTATATTTCTAGTTTATATTATCGAGCCTTCGGTCGATTTTTCTTGGACCTTAGACAGATTCTGGGGTGCTCTTGTACAAGACAGGTACTGGTTAGGCGCAGTCTACTGTTTCTTGGGTTCATGTCAGCCTCGTGGTGATGATTAGCCTGTCGGCTTTAAAAAAGAAAAAAAAAAAAGAAAAGAGGCATCTCTTAAGGCCTAGTGTTATGGATTCCGAACTCGGATCCTACAAAGTTTAGGGCCTGGGGCGTAGATCCAATGCTTCTGATAGGAAGGTTGTGTGCTCCGATATAAGTTTTCTTGTTTTTTTTTACTGTGATATTGCTTGAAATGCGTGACCGACTTTTTCAGACATCATTGTGGTTTCTTGGGTCCCAGGGGTTTTCATTCCTTTGGATTGATTTCCAGAAGTTTAGTATCTGAATAGTGGACGATTTGCGTCTTCACTTACGGTATCTCCGGATGACGACTTTTGTAGCCTAGTCGCATTCCTTTGCGGTGGCGATGCTTTCTTCCCTACCGTCTTGGGTTGGGTCGTTTGTTATGGAAGAGTGGACATGTCCTTCTTCTTTGTCTCAGTGTTTCGTTTGCTCTAGTGCATGGAGTGTAAGGGTCTCCCTGTCGTTCTGCCAGGAGCTGCGAGGCTCCCGTTGTTATTCCATTTCAAGGATGTCGGGAGACTGTCGTCTTCTCCAGATAAGATAAGAACTGACCCTTGTCATACCATGTTTTTTTTACTATCGGGTGTTATTGTAGATCTAGCCTTCGGGCTTGAGGGTAGGAGGTCGGAAGTCAGTTACAGTCTTTTCGCCTGTCTGAGGTCAGGAAACTGTCCATTTAGCCTTTCAGCTTGGGGTCAGGTTGTCTGGCCTGTCTACATGGATTACCTTGTGATCCAAGGGTATTGGTGGCCCTTTCCTA
This sequence comes from Bombina bombina, assembly GCF_027579735.1. Classification (NCBI taxonomy): domain Eukaryota; kingdom Metazoa; phylum Chordata; class Amphibia; order Anura; family Bombinatoridae; genus Bombina; species Bombina bombina. The sequence continues at coordinate 230,266,189 of NC_069499.1, forward strand.
ACCTGGTCGGGAGTTCTTTTCAGACTGTTGGGTTTGTGGATGTTGCTAGGTACTTTACATCTAAGGACTTTAGATGACGGAAGGCTCTGTCTGGGTGCACTCCTAACTATAGGAGGCAGCTTATGGGTTCCTCAGGGGCTTTAGATCTTCGGATCTGTTCTGTTTTTTTGAGGATTCCGGCTCAGGACCATGTCTTGCCTGGGAAGGGTATGGACGGTTCTGCTTAACCTTAGGGTTTGGTTCCCCTGCGTGTCCCTTTGGAGGGAGCGGGGGGTTTTCTGACTCTTATGAGATATTAATTTTATCCTGAGGCTTCAGTTTGAGGTTTTCTGATGGGTCCCTACTTTACTGCTGGGACATCTGATGCTTCCTAGTAGGCTCCAGTTGTTATCCAACTGGGCTGACAATATTAGCCGAAGGTTGGCCTCTAGTAGGGTGTTTTCCGTTGTTTAATACATACTTTTTCTCACCTAGGGCGGGGAAAAGATGTTCTCCTTAGTTGGAGGTACCTCAGTATCTGTAAAGGGCTTGTGGGTCCTTATTTTTCTTGCCTCGTAGGTTTTTTTTCCCTCTGTTGCGTTCTCAGTATCACGGAGTGCTGTGGGTCAGAGTGCTTTCTTCCCTTGAGGAGTGTTCCTTCTTATGGAAGGCTGCGATGTAGGGGTCTTTGGACCAGAGCATGAGGTTCCTGTCATGGTTCAGGGTAGCATGCTCATTTTTTAGTAGAGGTCAGAGTTCTACTCTGGGACTTTGATGCCTCGTAAGCCTTGGGGCTGGGACCGTTATCCTGGAAGGAAGGTCGGGGATCAGTCTGCTTTGCAGCATGGACTGTTTACTTTAATGAATCTATCCTCCCCTTTGTTGGGGGGACTCTTAGTGCCCATCTCTATACTGGTGGAGGCTGTTGCCGGGATGGATCGCTCCTTGGATTCCGGGATTTTCTGGTTGGGAGCTTTTGTCGAGATTTTTCAGCACTTTTCAGTGGGATGAGTCTCAAGATGACTTAAAGGGACAGTCCAGTCCAAAATAAACTTTCATGATTCAGATAGGGCATGTAATTTAAACAATTTTCCAATTTACTTTTATCACCAATTTTGCTTTGTTCTCTTGGTATTCTTAGTTGAAAGCTTACCCTAGGAGGTTCATATGCTAATTTATTAGACCTTGAAGGCCACCTCTTTTCAGAATGCATTTTAACAGTTTTTCACCACTAGAGGGTGTTAGTTCATGTGTTTCATATAGATAACACTGTGCTCATGCACGTGAAGTTAACTGGGAGCCAGCACTGATTGGCTAAACTGCAAGTCTGTCAAAAGAACTGAAATAAAGGGGCAGTTTGCAGAGGCTTAGATACAAGATAATCGGAGGTAAAAAGTATATTAATGTAACTGTGTTGGTTATGCAAAACTGGGGAATGGGTAATAAGGGATTATCTATCTTTTAAAACAATACAATTCTGGTGTAGACTGTCCCTTTAAGACGGCTTTGTTGCCTGTGGAAGGGTCATTGCGAGTTTGCCATAGGTGGCTCTGTGCCCTCTTGGAGATCTCTTTTCAAGCTGCTGGGACGGTTTTCCTGTCTCTGCTTGTCTATGCTTAACCTGACGGGTCTTGTCTTGCCTAGATTACAAGGGGGAACTCGCTGGTTCTTTGGAATACCATAGTTGGTATGGTGCTGTGTCAGGGATTGAGGGTGGCCTTTCGGTCATCTTAGGGACGTTTTCTCCTGACTATGGACTTATCTTCTGGTCCTTGTCCTCCTAGGGAGTTTATTCCCTAGACAGTCGACCTGCAGCGACCTCGGATTGCTCTAAGTTAATTGATCTTTTGGATATCTCATGGGGCCTCTATTCTCCCTTTCGGGGGTAGATAGAGAGTTTGACCAGTTTTGATTTAAGTCCGTTTTGGATGGTCCTTCGGATCTCCTGGGCTCCTCTACTCTCCCTCTCGGGGGTTGATAGAGGTTTTTCGGTTTTGGAATGTGGGAGTTGAGTGCCGCAGGGCTGACTCCTCGGAGTCCTTATGCTCTGCAGACTCTGGGTCTGAGTGGTCTCTAGCACGGCTTTGCAGGTTGTGTAACTGATGAGTGGTTACCCGGGCTCCGTTTTTTTCTTTGTCGTTATAGTTTTTGCAGGGTGTCGGGTAATTTCAGGCTGTGGTGCCTTTCGGAGGAGCCTCTTTTTTTGTACCCACCCTTGGTTTGCATTCAGTGTCCTCTAGCTTGGGGTATTGTTTTCCCAAAAGTAATGAATGCAGCTGTGGACTCTTCCTGTTTAAGAAGATAAACATAAATTATGCTTACCTGATAATTTTCTTTTCTTCTGATAGGAAGAGTCCACAGCTCCCGTCCGCGCTTTATCTATGGGGCGGCAGTAAATTTTTGTTCTTCTGGCACCTTTTTTCACCCTGATATTTCTCTCCTTGTTTCTCTCCTCTGTTCCTTGTTCCCTTGGCAGAATGATTAGGGGATGAGGGAAGTATTTGAAGCCTTTGGCTGGGGTGTCTTTGCCGGTGTCTTTGCCTCCTCCTGGTGGCCAGGCTCTGAATTCCCAAAAATAATGAATGCAGCTGTGGACTCTTGCTATCAGAAAAAAAGAAAATTATCAGGTAAGCATAATTTGTTTTCTCACTATTGTGCCAGATCCAGGAACCCACAGGTGGTTCTGGTGAATGCATTATTGGTGTCATGGTTGTTCAAGTTGATGTACAGCTTCCTCTCTTTTTGCTGCTACCCAGTGTGATTGCCAGAATCAAGCAGGAAAAAGCATCAGGGATTCTGATTTCTTTGGCTTGGTGTCGCAGAAAGTGGTATGTGGACCTCATTAACATTTCCTATTACCACTATGGGGGCGACATTTTAGAGAAGATCTTGTGTCTGTCTTTGATTGCCTGACGATTGGATGCATAATTTTGGCTGGCACCATTTTTTTTTTACAAGGTGGTTAAGACCTTAATTCAAGTGAGGAAGCCTGTTATCAGACTTTCTACCACGAGCTATGGAGAATATATTTGGCATGGTGTTCTGCTTTGGAGAAATACTTACCAGTTTTCTATAATGTCACCTTTTTGCCTTTTTCTGTTATGTTTCATCTGAAGATTTCTAAACTTCCTGATTTTTAGACATGTTTTCAGGCATTGATACGGATCAAACCTTTTATTCACCCTGTAATTACCCATTGGAGTCTCAAATTGATATTGAGGGTTTTTCTAGCACCTCCTTTTGAACCTGTGCATGGGCTATAATTAATAATTTAAAAATTCTCTTTCTGCTACCCCTTCCTCCTATTCACTGTGTTTCATTCCTGTAAGTCCCCTTTACTGGATTCAGAATCTGACATCTTCCTTGTCTCCTAACAATTCTTTACAACCTTAATATTGTTTAGACCATTTTGTGTGGAGACTTTATTTTCTCCTCTTTGTCCATTTTTCACAAGGCTATGACTACTACATTGGCAGCGTGGCTTAGGGCCTGGCTTCTCAACAGCCGGGCTGTGGCCCAGTACTGGGCTGTGATAGCCCTGCTGGTGGGCCCCGACCTGTCATTCCCCCACTGCACACTCTTACCCCACTACACACCAGGGGCAGACTGAGACCAATCAAGGCCCCAGGAACACTATCTCACACTGACCAAAATGTATTACATTTTATGCAAATGAACATGGTAGCCTCCCTGCCCTGCCCCCAACAGGCCCCTCAACCTCCAGAGCCAGGACCCACAACATTAAGGTCCAGAGAAAGGGCACCCAACCTCCAGGGCCAGACCCCACACTCCATGGCCCTCACAGCGACAGACCCCTGCCAGGGCCCCCACTAAACCCACACTTTTTTGCTTAGTTACTGATAGGGTAAACTGAAAACTCCAGCTTAAGGAATGCACCAGGATCTGTAGAGATGCCATTTGTGGGCCCCCCTACTTGCTGGTCCCTCGGCCCAGGTCCTATTTGGCTGGCTGATCAGCCCGCCCCTGCTGCTCATTTTATATATATGTGTATGTGTATATATATATATATATATATGTATATATATATATATATATATATAAATAAAACTACCGGGCCCTGGACATGTCTAGCTAAAATTTACCGGGCCTTGAGGTCACTTTGGTTGAGAACCACTGGCTTAGGGCTTTATTTAGGCTTATATTGTGGTGGGTACGTTTTCCACGTTTCTGCTTAGCCATATGTATAAAGCAAGTGCTAGGAGATGGAGTAGGGGTATGTAGGGGTTTGTTTGCCTCCTACTGGTAGACAGAAAATAAATCTCACGTGATGATTTGTGGACTCTTAACATCATGAAAGAAATACTGGCTGGCAACTTCAGAGGGGCTGCAGAAATACAACCTGGTGCCTTAATAAATGCTTAGCTTTTCAATAGAGCCAGTAAGAAACTGTAATGGAGAATGTATACCCTGTTCTAAATCAAACATATATTTGTGGGATCACTCTAATGTGCGTGCTAACACATCAAGCGAACGTGGTATGAAAAGTCAGGTAGATTCTAATTAATGTGTCCTAAGATACACCAGCAGTATAAATCCAGAATTGCATTGCACAGATATATCAAAAATATATATTATGTGTTACTATATAGTCCATACAAAAAAATCACAGTACATTGTTCATTAATAGTAAAAACAAAGTGTGGACTCTTACAGATGGAATAAAATTTAAAAAAAAATCAAAGTATATTTGTTACAGGTAAAGTACGAAATCCAGGTAATCTTAGGATTTCCCGGGTAAAACGGACATTACCCAAGCAGCTGTGGGTAAAGCCTGATGTACTGCAATTCCACCATCACACTTTTTCTTTCACCTTCGCCTGGGAGGGTTCAAGGAAGGCGCTGCGCCAATCCTCCCGCATCCACCCTAAGTGAACCTTGGGGAATGAGGTTTACTGAACCCTCCAAGCAGAGGCAAAAAGATAGTGAAGATAAGGGAATTACAGTGCATGCAATATATGCTTTACCCACAGCCGCTTGGGTAATGTCTGTTTTACCCAGGTAATTCTAAGATTACCCAATATCTGATTTTACTAAAGTGATATAAAAATGAAAATTAAACTGATTGGTATCATAAGTACCTTTGCAAAATATATAGTGTGGTGCCATCATAGAAGACACTAATTACTAATTTTCTCTAACATCCCTTTAAATCAGAGAGGATTATACTTTAATTGTCATACCGTAATTGATATTGCCTTATTCAGAGCTTTAGACTAAAGAGACTACTGTGACTTAACCAGTAGGGTTCCCTTAAGTGTGCTGGAAGAAAAATTGAAGAATTAGGGTTTCAATCACATTCTGTCTTCAATTTGCTCTTGGAAAGGAATTTTGCTTTCCGACCAAGGGCCCCATTACATATGCGGTCTTGCATGCGGGTTTGGTATCCTATATACAGTGCCGCATATAAATGCGGCACGTATATTTCACCCGTCGCCCGCAATTGTTACTCCAATAAGCTAACATGGGACCGCGTCACAAATCGGTATCCAATATCTTACTTACGTGGCAAAAATGGAGAAATCTCACTCCATTTTTACCTCGCCATAAAAGGCAGCCGTAGCAGGCCTTACGCTGAGTATGGGAGCACCGTAACTCCCGAAAATGCCTGCAAAAATAAACTAACACCTAACGCATGTGCAATGTCTATCTACCTGTCAACCGCAATCCCCCACCGCAATAACTAATAAAGTGTATTAATCCCTATATCCACCATCAAACCCACATCACAAGTAATAACTAAATTATTATCCCTAATCTGCCATTAACCCACAACGCAATAAACCCATTAAAACTATTTACCCCTAATCCGCCATTAACCCACAACGCCATAAACCCATTAAAAAAAAATCTAAGATTACATAAAATAAAGAAGAAAATTATCAAATTTTACAAAAATCATACCTTATCCCTATGAAAATTAAAAATCCCCCCAAAATAAAAACACCCCCTACTCTAATAAACTACCAGTAGCCCTTAAAAGGGCTTTTTGCATGGCATTGCCCCAAGATAATCAGCTCTTTTACAAGAAAATACACAAAGCCCCCCTTACTGCCCACCCTATCTAAATAAAATTTTAAAAAAACAAAAACCCCTTAAAAAACTCTAAGTCTAAGCTCCAGGTTGCTACTCACCGTTCCTGAAGTCCGGCGGAGAAGGTCCTGTTCCAGGCGGTGAAGTCTTCTTGCAAGTGGCAACCTCTTCTTTCTTCTTCCTGGAACATCCTTCGCGGAGCTGAAGACTGAAGACTGGCGACCCTGGAACTTAAGACCGGCGACCACGGAGCCATGGAGCGTGGAGGATCCTCATTGTACGATCTTCGCTGCACACTGGATAGAGAATTCAAGGAACGCGATTAAAAATGGCGTCCCTTGAATTCCTATTGAATGTTCAAATCAGCCATTAGGGTGAGAGCTACTGAAATTCTATTGGCTTTTCAAATCAGCCAATAGAATTTCAGTAGCTCTCATCCTATTGGCTGATTTGAACATCCAATAGGAATTGAGTAGCTTTCATCCAATTGGCTGATTTGAATTTGAAGAATCAAATCAGCCAATAGGAATTCAAGGGACGCCATTTTTAATAACGTCCCTTGAATTCTCTATCCATTGTGCGGTGAAGATCGTACAAAGAGGATCCTCCATGGCTCCACAGTCGCCGGTCTTCAGTTCCAGGGTCGCCGGTCTCCAGCTCTGAGGTCTTCAGTCTTCAGCTCCACGGCCTTCAGTCTTCAGCTTCGTTCCGCCAAGGATGTTCCAGAAGGAAGAAAGAAGAGGTCGCCGCTTGGAAGAAGACTTCACCTCCTGGAACAGGACTTTCTCCACCAGACTTCAGGAACGGTGAGTAGCAACCAGGGGCTTAGACTTAGGGTTTTTAAGGTTTTTTTGGGGGGGGTTTATTTTATTTAGATAGGGTGGGCAGTAAAAGTGCTGAATGCCCTTTTAAAGGCAATGCCCAACAAATGCTCTTTTCATGGCAATGGGTAGTTTAAAGTTTTTAGTGTTAAGTTATTTTATTTGGGGGGGTTTTACTGTTGGGGAGGGCTTTGTGTATTTTCTTGTAAAAGGGCTGATTATCTTGGGGCAATGCCCTGCAAAAAGCCCTTTTAAGGGCTACTAGTAGTTTATTAGAGAAGGGGGTGTTTTTATTTTGGGGGCTTTTTATTTTCATAGGGATTAGGTATAATTTTTGTAAAATTTGGTAATTTTCTTTTTTATTTTATGTAATCTTAGATTTTTTTATTTTCTGTAATTGTATCTTAAAGGGACAGTCTACTCCAGAATTTTTATTAGACTGTCCCTTTAATTTATATTTAGTTTATTTGTATTTTTAAAGTAGTGTTAGGTCTTTTTAATTTAATAGTAACTTTAGTATTTTGTAAATGAGGTAATTTGGGTTCATTTAGGGGGGTTAGGTTAGGGGGTTTTAGGTTAGGGTTTAGGTTTATTGTGTTGTAGGCTTTGGAGGTTTAGGGGTTAATACTTTAATAGGTTTATTGCGTTGTGGGCTTTGGCAGTTTAGGGGTTAATACTTTAATAGGTTTATTGCGTTGTGGGCTTTGGCGGTTTAGGGGTGAATACTTTAATAGATTTATTGCGTTGTGGGTTAATGGCGGATTAGGGGTTAATACTTTAATTAGGCTTATTACGTTGTGGGTTGTTGGTCTAGGGGTTAATACATTTATTATTAGTAGTGAGAGGGGGGTGTTGCGGATATAGTGGTTTTTACGTGTCAGGCTTATTTTTGGGAGGTGTGTTAGACTTTTACGGGAGATTTGTTATTTTCTTTACTTTTCTTAGGCGCCGGCAGTTTCTAAAGTTCCGTAAGTCACTGGCGACTCCAGAAATTTGTATTTACGCTCATTTCTGGACATCGCTAGTTTATCCGACTTATGGCACATTATGAACTGCCGGCGCCGTATATGTAATAGCCCGATGTCCAAGGTGAAATTATGTGCGGCGTGGGTTGCAGTGCTTGCACTGAAGCCTGCGCCGTATATGTAATCGTGCCCCAAATTAGTAGTCAAGTTACTTGAGTGATCAGAATGCTATATTGTTTAATTTGTTAAAAGCCCTCTACTTCAAACCAGTTTTCAACAGAAAAGCTCTTGAAAAGTCCTTTGCATAGAAACCCGTAGGCACCATCTTGTTTTTAGTTCACACCAAGATGGAAATAGTTCTTTAGCAACAACAACAGAAATAAATATTGCCAAATTGTCATTGTGAAAATTGAAAAGACACCATAAAGTAATAGGAAAATTGTGCACAGTCTGCCCATCCTGACAACTTTAAAGATGCATTCAGATGGGTTTAGCAGTGATGTGGATAGAAACAGATTACAATAGGTTCCAATGAAAGTTGTGATTAAGCTATCCCCTTTTAAAAAAATATTTTAATAACACCATTATTAATAATGATTATCATGAAAGTGCAAGTGTGACTTTTAATGAAATATTGCAATGAAAAATAAAAACAAGCCATTTGTAGATGCTGGTGTCCTTTAGTGACTTTTCTTACAGATCCCCTTAGCTGTACAGAATATCACAGTCAACTCATAAAAATATGTATATGTACCTATACATATGTAAATGTATATCCTGTTCACATTTATACAACCTCTCCAAATGTGATAAATGGAGCTTTAATGAATCAATACCATGTATGTTAATAAACCTCTAGAATGTCTCGTGGCCATTTCAGAATGTTTTGAACATGAGCAAGATAATAGATGGTTTTAAAAAGCCGCAAAATAGGTTTAAAGATGTCCAAAAAGCCCTTTAGATGATTTACAAGTGCCTAGAGGTGTCAAATTTAAAAAGGCAGAACTGGGCGCAAAAAAGTGTTGGAATAAGACTTGAAAATGTATTGTGATCACCAAGAACTTTTCATCCAAATAATAGAAATAGGGCTTTTATCGAGGATCCAAAAACCTGTTTGCAATTTCAAGAAAGAGCCGAAAGCGTGCTAGTCAGATCTCGCCTGATCAAAAAGTAGCATTATCCACCCGAAAAAGCCACAGCCAATTGATTGTGATCAAGGCCTTGGTGAGAAGTTTAAGTGTGATGGTTCATTTAACAATGAGAGACAGGGAAAAGGGTAATAGATTATCAATGTTACGAAGAAGTAGTTCAGGTAATTAGGCTTGTAGATATTATACTTAATAAATAGTTGAGGTAGGTAGATGATAATGTGAGTGCAAGGGGGAAAAAACAGTCATTAATTGAGGGAAAGGGTGTTTAATTGCAAGAAATTAATCAGGAGCATATCTGAGAAGAGTAACAAAGCATTGCTAAAGGTGACTATATCTGAATGAGGATTTTCATAAACAAATTCATGAACTAAGCAATCCACTGTCTATTCTTTAGAGAGGGTCATAAACAGCAGTTTGTGGTTAGCTAAGAAAGCCAGTCCATTGTGATTTATTGAGCAGATGATACATTATCTTTTGCATATATAGATTGTGTTTTGCAGAATACACCTGACTGTGCCCCTCTGTAAGATTAACCCATTATGTTAAAGCAAAAATTGGTGTTCAGGCACAACTTATTTTTTAGTACAGTGGTCCACAAATATAAAGCCAACATTATCCCTCAAACATATAAAAGCTAGTGAATTTCTATGTTTTATACCTTATTTATGTTTTATACCTTATTTAAAAGACCACTAAACACAGTAGAATAGCATAATCAGTAAATGAGTAATAAAGAGACAATGCAAAAGCACTTCATTTGAATTTCAAATCAGTAGCAGATTTATTTCTGGTAAATTTTAAGGTTATTTCTATTTTCCCTCCCACTGCATCATGTGATAGCCATAAGCCAATCACAAAATACATATATGTAAATTCTGTAAATCTTGCTCATGCTCAGTAGGAGCTGGGGCCTCAGAAAGTGTAAATATAAAAAGATTGCATATTTAGATAATGTAAGTGAATTGGAAAGTTGTTTAAAATTATGTGCTGTATCTTAATAATGAAAGTTTAACTTTGACTTGAGTGTCTTGCAATAATGTAACATTCTAGGTGAACGTGACACAATTGAGATGTTGCTATAAAATTGACAGTGACAAGGCTTGTCACTGTCAATTTTATAGCAACAGTTCAATTGTTTTCTTTTTTCCTTCTGAGGCTGATTAGGGACTGATATGTGTCAGCTTGATTGACTGCCTAAAAAAAAATCTGACTAAAGTTTAACAGCTGTCGATTTACTTCATTTTTCAAAAGGCATCAGAAGCCATCAAGATTTATGGGCCTGTCCATTAAAATAATTTTTGCATGGTGAAACAAAGACAAATTTAAAATTAATAAAATGTATGGGGTTTTTTATTTTTCATTTTGTCAAAATGGTGTCCATTTTCTTCTGAAATTGTTGGAGAAAACAATACATTTGTTATTTTTTCTGCTTTCAAAAGAAGAAAGGATGTAACTTTGATAGTGGTAAGGAAGTATTATTAACCTTACAAAAAATAGGTTGCTAATAATTGGCCTTAAATGCAAAGGAAAAGCATTTTTTTTCTCATGATATTGATAGAGCATATAATATAAAAATACTTGCCTGTTTGCTTCTATTATCAAAATGGCTTCATTCTCTTGGTATCCTTTGTTGAAGGAGCAACACTGCACTACTGGGAGCTAGCTGAACATATTAGGAGACCCAGTGACAAGCAGCATATATGTGCAGCCACCAATAAGCGGCTAGCTCCCACAGCATTGCTGCTCCTGACCTACCTAGGTATGCTTTTCAACAAAAGACTCCAAGAGAACAAAGCAAATTGGATAATAGGAATAAAATTGAATGTTTTGTTACAATTGCTTCCTCTATCTGAATCATAATAAAGTTTAATTTTCACTTTACTGTTTCCTTAAGATCAGTCAAAACTAGAACGTTCCCTTAATGCATCATGTTAAGATTTGTAGTGACTGTCAGTGCTATGTTAAATAATACTACCAAATTAACCCTGAAATGTATTCATTTATTAATCAAAACACTGAAAGTCACATACATATAAAATAAAAATTGTGTGTTTTGGCACATTCTAGCTGAACAGGAGGTTCAAAGAATCGTTTGCTAATGAAACTGATAAAGATTAAAAATATTAGTTTATTAAGTAGGATCACATGCGTTTCATTGTTTAAATCATGTAGGAAAATAGAACAATCTTTATATTTTTTGCCAGGTTTATATGGTTCATAATTCTGAAACCTAAAGCTTCTGCTCCTCATTCCAAACAGCCAAAATATTTCAGTTAAGTAGATATATATATACATAAGGAAAAGAGAGGGAAAAAAGACCACTATTATCCAGCACTCAACTATTGCTCATTTAATAAAATGTCACACATAAAACACACAGGAGGATAAAGGAGAGAGAGGTAAAAGTACCCAGTTGATATATAATACAAATTTATTAATGTAGCAATAGAACAACATTGAACAATCTACTGTTAGTCTGCAACAGGTACCTCTCGATATGAAACAAATGTATATCCATGTAATTAATACATCAAACAAACTGTATCAAGTTCCTAATACAATATAGAGCTAGAGGACCACAAATTGTCCCACCAAAAGGCAAGTTGTTAAAAGTTCGTAAATAACGTCAGTTGATGATCCCAATAAGAGCACAGAACTGCTGTATTTATAATCCTAAAGATTCAAATTTATCGATATTGTTGCAATCAGTGGCAAATAAATATATTCGACTAGTACAGGATTAACCATCCATTCATACTGCCGAAGCTGCAGAAATTCAGGTGAAACAATTCCATCCAATTCAGGTGGTATCTTATAATTATCACTACCGTGCACCTTTAGTAATGAATCTCTAGCTTAGGGAGCATTACTTTTGTTACTACTCTCTAGTAGATTATACTTGCCGTGCTGATTTTAGATGTTTTTATATATATATACTGTGTGTATATATATATATATATATATATATATATATATATATATATATATATATATATATATATATATATATATATATATATAGAGAGAGAGAGAGAGAGAGAGAGAGAGAGAGAGAGAGAGAGAACTATATAGATATATCCCATGATAGTGGTGTGTAGTGTGCAGTTTAAGAGCTAAGTCATGTCCAGGTAAAATAATGCCATTTTGCAAAATGTTTGAACTGGCTTACACTGTAAGGTTTATCATGCATTTAAAGGGGCATCAAATCATACTTAAAATGTCATGATTTACATAGAGCATACCATTAAAAAGGTTCAATTTACTAATGTTGTTGCAAACATTGCTGTTGTATAGTGTTCAAGGCACATTAAGGTTCCTAAACCTACCTAGGTATGCTATTCACCAAAGGATAATTTTGACATTTCATTGTGTTTAATACAGTGCATTTAACACTTGTAACATAGTTTTTCTTTGATTAACAAATTAACTTGATTATAAAAATCTACCAGCAATATACAGGTGAAACTCGAAAAATTAGAATATCGTGCAAAAGTTCATTTATTTCACTAATGCAACCTAAAAGGGGAAACTAATGTATGAGATAGACTCATTACATGCAAAGCAAGATAGTTCAAGCCGTGATTTGTCATAATTGTGATGATTATAGCTTACAGCTCATGAAAACCCCAAATCCACAATCTTAGAAAATTAGAATATTACATGCAATCAATAAAACAAGGATTGTACATAGAACAATATCGGACCTCTGAAAGTATAAGCATGCATACTGTATGTACTCAGTACTTGGTTTGGGCCCCTTTTGAAGCAATTACTGCCTCAATGTGGTGTGGCATGGAAGCTATCAGCTTGTGGCACTGCTGAGGTGTTATGGAAGACCAGGATGCTTCAATAGCGGCCTTCAGCTCTTCTGCATTGTTCAGTCTCATGTCTCTCATCTTTCTCTTGGCAATGCCCCATATATTCTCTATGGGGTTCAGGTCAGGCGAGTTTGCTGGCCAATCAAGCACAGAAATCCCACGGTCATTGAACCAGGTTTTGGGGCTTTTGGCAGTGTGGGCAGGTGCCAAGTCCTGCTGAAAAATGAAGTCAGCATCCCCATAGAGTTTGTCTGCGGAAGGAAGCATGAAGTGCTCTAAAATCTCCTCGCTGCATTGACCCTGGACTTTATGAAGCACAGTGGACCAACACCAGCAGATGACATGGCTCCCCAAATCAATACAGACTGGAAACTTCACACTGGACTTCAAGCATCTTGCAGTGTGTGCCTCTCCACTCTTCCTCCATACTCTGGGTCCTTGGTTTCCAAATAAGATGCAAAATTTGCTCTCATCAGAAAAGAGGACTTTGTACCACTGAGCAACAGACCAGGTCTGTTTTTCTTTAGCCCAGGTAAGACGTTGTTTGTTGTTCAGGAGTGACTTGACAAGAGGAATATGACATTTGAAGCCCATGTCCAGGATCCGTCTGTGTGTGGTGGCTCTTGATGCACTAACTCCAGCCTCAGTCCACTCCTTGTGAAAGTCCCAAACACTTTTGAATGGCCTTTTCCTGACAATCCTCTCCAGGCTGCGGTCATCCCTGCTGCTTGTGCACCTTTTTCTTCCACACTTTTCCCTTCCACATAACTTTCTATTAATGTGCTTTAATACAGCACTTTGGGAACATCCAACTTCTTTTGCAATTACCTTTTGAGGCTTTCCCTCTTTATGGAGGGTGTCAATGATGGTTTTCTGCACAACTGTCAAGTCAGCAGTCTTTCCCATGATTGTGATTCCTACTGAACCAGACTGAGAGACAATTTAAAGGCTCAGGAACACTTTGCAGGTGTTATGGCTTAATTAGCTGATTAGAGTGGGACACTTTGAGCCTAGAATATTGCACCTTTTCACAATATTCAAATTTTCTGAGATTGTGGATTTGGGGTATTAATGAGTTGCAATTATGACAAATCACAGCTTGAACTATCTTGCTTTGCATGTAATGAGTCTATCTGATATATTAGTTTCACCTTTTAGGTTGCATTAGTGAAGAAAATGAACTTTTTTGTTTCACCTATATGTGATTAACTATCATTAAAAAAAGGTTAGTTACCTGACAAAATAGAGGAGGCACCTAACCCCTACTTAACAACCCCTTCCTACTTAAAGGGACATTATACACTCATTTTTTCTTTGCATAAATGTTTTGTAGATGATCTATTTATATAGCCCATAAAGTGGGGTTTTTTATTCAAAAAAATGTATAGCTTTGCTTATTTTTAAATAACATTGCTCTGATTTTCAGACTCCTAACCAAGCCCCAAAGTTTTATGAGAATACCGTCAGCTACCTACTCCAGCTTGCTCCTGTTTGTGTAAAGGGTCTTTTCATATGCAAAAGAAGGGGGAGGGGGGAGTGTCTTGTTTGCCACTTGCAGTGGGCTTTCCAACTACCTTTTCAACAGAGCTAGGTTGAAAGCTTCTAAGTAAGTTTTTAAACAGTGTCTGTTACATGCAGTTATACGAAAATGAGTGTATACTGTCCCTTTAATGCCCCTCTTCTAGTCTGCTTTAACGACCCTTTAAATCATACTCTCCCTCAGCATATTCACATCCCTACAGTCAATATCACTTTTTGCGCCCATCTCCCCTTCCCTTTACTCACCATATTACTTTACATGGTTTGATTTTGGTGTTGCAATCAGTTCAAGTAATTTCATCCAACAATTAAAAATTTGCAGGTGAAATCTACTTACTATCATTTGGATTCCATGTTGGCATCAATATAAGTAATACAAGGTTATTATCTACTTATGGAATCTCGACCTGTTTGTATAATTTGAAACATATAACAAAGTTTATTGTTAGCAACAGATATGTTTATCATTTCAGTCTCTTTGTAACACTGAATATATTAATAAAAAACTTTTAATTACTGAAAAAATAGGCATTCATGTCTTTTCATTTATGCCTTTAGTAAATTTAGTTTCCATTTGCTTAGTATGTATAATTTTATGCTTATGTCTTTGGTATATTGCACATTCTTATTTAAACTGAATGGAATGAGCGTTATTATTCATACTGTGTCTTATGCCTCTTCACATGCCAATGTGACTTTAAGCTCTCATATAATTCTACTAATAGTCTTGTGAGCATTATGTCAGATGGCTAATGATGTTGGGGAAAAATGCACTCAAAACTCTAATACTGTAAACAGACACAGGTATAAGTGCATGCCAAGGGTTTAGAAAGTAACTCAATGATGAAATGGTTTCTTCCTCAACAATTATAATTGTGTAAATACATAAAAGTATCAGTGTTAAAGGGACACTGAACCCAATTTTTTCTTTTGTGATTCAGATAGAGCACACAATTTTAAGCAACTTTCTAATTTACTCCTATTATCAATTTTTCTTCGTTCTCTTGCTATCTTTATTTGAAAACGAAGGCATCTAAGCTTTTTTTTTATTCAGAACTCCGGACAGCACTTTTTTATTGGTGGATGAATGTATCCACCAATCAGCAAGGACAACCCAGGTTGTTCACCAAAAATGGGCCAGCATATAAACTTACATTCTTGCATTTCAAATAAAGATAGCAAGAGAATGAATAAAATGTGATAATAGGAGTAAATTAGAAAGTTGCTTAAAATTTCATGCTCTATCTGAATCACAAAAGAAAAAATTTGGGTTCAGTGTCCCTTTAAAAATACAAATTTATTGCTAATATATTTCTAAATAATCTATAAAGACCAAAGTTTATTAACTACATATAATTTATAAAAGGTAGAATATAATGTAGGTTTTTAACTCTATTACATTTTGCAATGTGAAAAGATTAAAAAAAAATCAGATTATATGTGATATATTGATGGGGGGGTTTCAATCTCAAACGGTATCAGTCTTTTTTGGGTTGATTTAATTTTTGTCACTCCTCTCAATTCACTTGGAATTCGAGGAACTTTATTTGTGAGAAAACAGCCTCCATTTCAGATACCATTTGCTAATGATTTGGTACAGAAATTGGGGGGGAAAAACAGTTTACAGACATTGAAAAAGCAGATAAAATAATAAATATGATTTTCTCATTATTATACTTAAACAATTTATGAAGAATTTAACTTTATGTTTTCCCAACTTGTAAGCACATATACACTTTCTAAATCTTAGCAAATCAACATCATATGATATAAGCAGGTGATTTTTTTGGTGAATCTATATAACTATAACACAAGACCAGTATACTAAGAATGTATAGACATTGTAAAGGCAAGAATCAGTGTAATCCCTATATAGTCATGTGGCGGTGGTTAATTAATAAATGTACTAGATGGCAAAAGCAACAGATAAAATATAACTTGCTATATGTGTATTTTTTCTCCTGCCCTTGCTTAGCCTGTATTTTTTTCTTTCTGCATTAATTTGCTCTCATCATACAAATGTATAGTGTTTTATATGTAAATGTATTTGTCTAAACAAAATGCATGTGCTTCATATATTTACACACTATGCTTACATTTGTGTTATATGCACAAAAGCCCATTATTATTCTGAGAAGGCTATCCAATTACTTCTAACACTATTGTAAACTCTTGTGACCGGATTTAATAAAGTAATGGCAGAACCAGAAATGTTTCTCTTAATGGAGAAAACGATTACATTAGTGATTATAGCGCTATATATTATTGTTACAAAATAGCAGCTGTTTTCCAGACATGGGTCAGCAATTGGATTTAAAACCACTTATTGTAATATTAAAGCTTCTGTTTTGGCTGTAAACTCCCCAACTCCATTTTTCTTTTCTATTTGGGGAAGTAGTTGTATGAAGACCAGTACCAGACAGCCCCTGAGAAGGATGCATTACATACATTTGAACTTGTCCTAAATTAATGAACTAAACAAACTAATGAACTAATAAAAAATGTGTTCTTTTAATTTATTTAGGTTCTCCTATCAAATGGAGAATCTTAATGAATTAACCAATTTTGTATTAGTTGCTTTCTTTAGTAAATTAATGAAATATGTTTAATTAATGAACACATTTCAGACAGAATTTGTTGTACATGTCTAATACAGAGTGCATAGGGTGACATTACAAAAAAAACAGCACGTTCCAGAGATGGCATATAGACTGAGCAGATTTACACTAATAATAATATACATATTTTAGTTATATGTCTTGGTGCTCTGTAAACAAAGCACACTTGTATCGGTTATGTACAGGTTTGTCTACAAGGCATTTCAATGTAAACGCACTTGGCTGGCTTTTGTATTTTTCATGTTATGTGCATATTTGTTTTGTATATTGCAGTTAAATTGAATATTTTTTATGTCTATTATAAATCAGGGGTTTGACACTGGCCAATTACAATGTTCCATCTGTAATGCTGAGAAATTTAGCTTTTGGTGCAAGAGTTAAGTGACTAGAATTTTAAGAAATGGAATGTTTGATTAGCTGGGCCTGTTTTCATTGATGCAATAACCCAGCCTCCCTGCAATCAGAACAGCTCTTTGGAATGTTCCATCTATTCACACAAATTTCAAGGGAAGCTCCTGTTTACATTTTAATTTTTGGGTCCATTTTTTTTTTATTTCTGATTTATTTTTCCTTTATACTCAGACCCTGATTTATAATAAATTATTGTGTTAGTGTAATTTCCATCATTGTGATAACAAAAACATCTGCACTACCAGTTCTTCACTACACATTGTATGAAACTGTCTCTCTTAGCATAATACAGAAGCTTGACGTTTTGAATAATGCACAATTTTAATTTATAATGAATGTCAAATTAAGAAATCTTCCAATTTCACAAATTAAAAATAAATTTAAGTAGTTAACTGTGCAGTGAAATATTATTTATCCTGCTTCTGTTTTTCAGGCATAACTTTTAATAAATTTGTTGAAATAGGCAGGAGTTATGGATTTTTTTTTTTCTCATGCAATATTTTTATTTTTGTCTTGGTACGAAAGAATGGTGTCTTACCAGATCTATTCTCTTTCATGTTTGTTAGGTATTCCTAACCACGGACAAACCAGACAAATGGTAAGAGAATGTTTTTTTTTAAAGTGCAAACCAAGAAAAAAAAATAATTATAAAACCTGTTAATTGATTTAGCTTTAAACCCTTCAGTGCTAAATGTAATCATTGCAGTGCTATATATAGTTCGAAAAGCTGTAGTTAAAGTTTATTTCTTTTATAAATGTAGATTATAAATCAGGGATATGAGATTGATCAACAAAAAAATGATCCGTGCAGCAACATTCATACATTCTATTTTTTTCTCATCAAATGGAACATTCAAAAAGCAATCACTCTTGATTGACTGTGGCTGGTGTCCTGAATCTTATGCACCAGTCTGTCTTGGAGTGCTACATTCTTCCGCATTCTATGGGGGAGTCTGGTGTCAAACATGCAACTTTTTATAAACTGAAACCCTGATTTATAATAAAATATAATGTTAGTGGGGAATGCTGAATAAATGATAACAAAATGCTATTTACTATAACTATAATGAAGAAATTATTCTTAAAATGCACTCTATTATCTCCTAGATCTAATTGTTAATGTACTACGTTTGCCTCATGAAATTTTAATTTTGACATGTTTGTAAGTAATTACATATTTTTTTTATTGCACTTAGATTCCTAACTGAGATGGAAATAATTTTAGCCAGAAGTCAACATTTTCCACATAAATTATTTAAGAATAAGATTGCTGACAATTCTTCTGAATGGGTTGACTGCTCAGTAGCACATTGAGGTTTATTGACACGCTTTGCTTTAGGATCATTCCCTTATTGTATTAGCAACAGCTGAATTCTAGCTTAAATTAGTATAACATAACCCTCCAGCAGCAACTCTTAATTATCTATGCACTAAAGTTAAAATGGTTTTCAACACAAAGAAAAAAACATCTTTACTTCAGTAGCTTTCCTTTGAAAAAATGTGTAATGACATGAAATAGTTTCAGAACAAAGATCTGGCACCTTGTAATTATAGCATGAGGTTTTGGAATGGTCATAATAATTGCAGCTATTCATGTATATGGAATACAAATAAAAGGTTACCCTGGCAACAATAAAAGTAAACAGATTTTAAAAAAATAAGGGTCTGAGAAGAATATAATGCAATAGCACAAGATAATGCTGCATTAAGAAATTGCTATTGTGCAAATTACAATGTTTATGGTAATAATTTTACAGGACCCAGACAGAGTATGTACAGTTGCTACAAAAGAGTTAAAATAATTCTGATTAAAATGACCTATTCATTCAAACCTTTGTTTGCTAAGCCTTTTTTTTTAAATAAATATGTAGCTGTTCTGATGCAGATTGGAACGTGAAGTGAATGCATTGTTTAAAAAATACCATAAAAATGTCTGGGTTGCCTTGGAAACTAACATTTTCCGCAGTGGCTCTGAATGATGCTTGTCACATCTGAATTTTCAAAAGAGCGTATTAATGATGATTTCTCTCTGTGTCAGATTATCTTTTTAAAGGCATACCACATCTAAAATATCACTAAAATATATGCATTTTTATTAGTATGATAAATAAATATTTAGTTTCCCATATAATGAGCACTTTCATTATTGGAGACACTAAATACAAATATTATTGTCATCAATCCAATAAACTGGTTAATCAAAATGATTATATATGCCATTTAACCTTGCAAAAATCTAATGCAGGTAATGTGGGAGTCTGAAGGATTTTTTGTATATAAATTGTTCATAATGTCACTTTTCTTCTTAAAATGTCAACTGATACTCTCAAAGAAAAAAGCAGCAACATGTAGTGAAGTACAGCAGCACTTAGAAATGATTCCTATATAATGGTATTGTACTTACACTTTACAAGCTGTACCCCAAGTATAATAGCATGGATCAAATCCACCAGTGGCTTCCAGATCTTGTAAATATGCAACAAGCAGCTTTGGTCTGTATAACACTTGAATTAATAAAACAATGAAATATTAATGTTAAAAGATATAGGAATTTTTTGCAATTGGTCGTTTATGCCTTTGTTATTTTTTCACTTCCTAATTTCTAAATATTTTAATATTTAACTGTTTTAATAAATTAACTGTTACAGAGACCAAAGTCAACGTTCAAGGATATTTGAAAAAGCTGAAATAGTCAGAAAAATGTGTTAGATTGACAAGGCAGATGCCAGATAAGGAGCGTGAACTTTCACTTGTAATAGTTGTAACACCTCTGTGCAGATAGTAGGTTTATATACTGGTGCTGTATACATTATCTAGCCGGGATTCTTTGTACTTGGTCCTTTTTGACCTTTGTGACTTTGTACTGCCTAATACATATATATTTTAATATTTTATTGTTTTAATAAATTGAGTGTTATACAGACCAAAGCCACTTGTTGAATATTTAAGAGATCCAGAGACCACTCATATATTTGATACATGCTTTTATACTAAGATTTGGGTTAATAATACCATTATTTAGGAAGTTTCCATAACTAATGATTTACATACCAATTTTTTGCTGCTTTTGTTTCTTTTGAGGAATAACCATTGACATATTTTAAGAAGAAAAGTGATACTGTGAATATTTTATATATTCCAAGATCTTTCAGACTCCTACATTACCTGCTTGAGAATTTTGCAGGGTCAAATTAATGTATATGTCTCCTTTTGGGTGGCCAATGTTTTTTATTTAACACATTTTATTGGTTTGCTTTCTTGTAATTTTTTTATATTTTTTATACATTAATTGAGGTTTGTCCTCAACTTTATCTGTTCATTATAATTTGCTTGTTTAGCGATTCAGCTTTAAAGTGGCTTTATATAACCAAAACAAATACATTTTAAAACATTTTTACAAGACAAAACTACAGGCGCCCCTAGTGCTACATTTTAACACATGAAATTGGGTGGGGGGGGGGTGCACTAGCAACCTGTTTTGACATAAAGGGACATTTTAGTCAACTTCTTTGTTAATCTAAAGAAGACCATTTGAAAGTATAAGTTTTGTGCTATGTTATTTTTTTGTTTGTTTTTAATCAGATTCCTGTCCTAAATAAACCAAAGTGTTTGTGTCACTAGGGAAGGAAAAACAAACCTTAGGGCCCCTGGTCAAAAAAGGGTCTGCTTCACCAAACCTGGCTATTCAAAGATGCCCAAAACTAGTAAAGATCTCCTGTGCACATGTGAGCAATATCAGTGCAGCTATATTGAAATCTCACAGCAACCATGTTTGAATAGTCACTATGAGACAATGATGTGAAATGTAACCTTGAGTTTCTATTCCTCATCAACAAATTGAACAGCCTGCTCTGCCACCCCCCCCCCCCCCAACAACCCAGGCCCTCAGACAGTTTGCCCTTGTTATCACGCTTGTATAGTAATGCCTCTCTCCATTAGTAAAGCAGAGGCAATTTTCAACAAGTGATGGTTTGCAGGGAGTTAAAAAAAAAAATCAACAATTTAAATAGCCTTTACTTTTTATTCAGGCAAAACATATCTTTAGATTGCTTTAAATTTTGTGTGAAGCTAAAAAGTTCCCCTAAAACGCAGGTAATAGCCATCTGATATGTTTGTCTTCCTAAACACCCCCTGGTATTACTGGAACCTTGGCATCAGCTAGGGGGTTGAAGTAGACAGACAAAAAAATAAAAATAAAACTTTTCGGTCCAATACCTTTTAAATTCTTGAGCTTACTGTGTGCTGTCTGCTATATAACATACTAACTCCACTTATCTAATAATCTGACATCCTTCACACAAGTATTACCTCAAATCATGCCAACACAAGCATAAGGATCAGTACATGTCTACATTTTAGTACATCAAAATCACCAGCTGTATCATATTCCATCTTCTACTATCTAACACACTGGGAGTCACAGCTGTTGCAAATTACATTTTTACTTTTATAGTTTATATAGTTCCACATTTTTCTGAATCTATCCTCAATTTTGCTTTTTCATATGTTGGCAGACCTTACAATTTCCACAATCTAGTTATCCTCCAAAAGTTGTGATTTCATTAAATTTCTTTTAAAATGACTACAAACTAATAGATCTTTTAAGTTTGCTTCCGTCTATCAGTAAATTTGTGATGTCTTGGCAGAAGTGGGTTCAAGTTCTCATCTGTTAGCAGAATATGCCAGTGTTTATAATATAGGTTGAGATAAACCACATTACATTCTCATTTCTTTGTTTTTTTTAATTGCAACAACTCTTCCCTCTGATAATTTCAGGCTTTATGAATTTTTGAAAATATATCACTAAGTCAACAGTCTAGACTTGAGTTATTCTGCTGCTACTTTAAAAGATTCAATTATAGTACAATTTCTTCTGAGTCTTACTCACCGACTATCATTGGACAATCTGCACTTGTAGCATACAATTTGTTATTCTTTGCAGTCATTTTACAATATAAATCTGTTAATATTGAATGATAATACACAGAATGAGAAGTACTCATTCAGTAATGAATAGCAGCTCAGTAGCTTGTTCTATGACGAGTTATCACCCGGGAGCGTCCTCATTTAGCCCAATTGTGCTTTTCACAGAGGAGAGCTTCCCTAAAGTATATATATCAGTCTGATCTGCCTTAAAGGTCGGTCCAGCCCTGACATACCAGACAGTCCTTCTCTGAATGAGTAACATGACAAACACAGATGATCATTTAGGCCTTCTGTGGGCTTCATCATTGAGGTGCATCCATATCTCCTAAGCACATTATTCAGGGAGTCAACATCTGGTTTTCCCCATCACCCTTAGGAAGACTTTCCATGGGGTCATAATACAAATACAGTGAGAAGTGCTCAACCAGGAATAAACAACAGATCAATAGCTTATTCTATGGTATGTTACCACCTGGGAGCAGTATCTTTTAGTCTAATTTTGCTTTTAACAGAAGAGAACTTTCCTAAAGTATATCAGTCTGATCAAGTCTAAAAATGTCAGTCCAGCCCCAAAATACCAGGCAATCTCTTTACATTCTTATGGATTTTTGGCAATAGGTAAAAGTTTGCAATTTTTGAGGATTGAGTCTGTACTATCAAAAAAAAGTTATTCTGTTGTTAGTCTTTTGCACCCATATCATAGCCTTCATTAATTAAGTTGTATTTGTTAAGAAAAGTTTCTGTAAGATCATTGAAAGTTGTCTATAGTATTTTTTACATTTCATAACTGATGTGAGCAGGATTAGATGGGTGAAGTTAGTACTGCAAATAGAAAATGACACACAGTTTGTTCAAGATTTTTATTTTTTTTTGCTTTGAAAAAGGCCAGTTTTCAGTCCAACACGCTGTTGCTCTTTATTACTAATTGTTACTTTTTTGTCTGTCTACAACATGAAGTGCCCAAATTGCTTAAAGTTTCTCTCTTTGAATTTTTTTTTGCATATTTTCAGTATAACTTAATAGGCAGAGTTCTGTGCGCGCTCTCTCTTGGCAATTTTTTCTCCAAGGAGTTTTGTGCTGATGCAGCTAATCATAGGCAATTGAGTACACATTCTCCAAACTTTTTGTTGCCCTATGAGTAGAGAATACAGCTTTATTGCATACGCATTTTAATATAGGTTCACAGAAGTTTTCAGTATTATACTTTCGTATAGCTCTTTTTGAAGTGGAATATAATTTGTATATCACATGTATGTTTTAATTTTCTCACAAATATCTATCATCTGAACTATAATTATTTAAACAGGTTACAATTTATTAATACTTAGTCATTTAAGATGTTGAAATTCAAAACAAAATTCAAATTATTTTATTATTTCAACTAGTAATAGAAATAGTAATAAATACATTATCTCTAGAGACATTTTTGAGAAATCTGTCTCCATTTTTCTTTCCTAGGGACCAAACCGAAACTTACTGCTCAATGGGAAATCTTACCCTGCAAAAGTCAGGTTAATCCGAGGTGGGTGCATGCCTCCGGTGAAGAGGAGACGGATGAACTGGATTGATGCTCCCGATGATGTTTTTTATATGGCTACTGAGGAAACAAGGTACAACCTGTGTAAAATGTGTGCATTTGATATGCTTTTAATACACCCATCAAGATAGTAGTACTTGTAAGCAAATTCCCTTTCTGTGCTTGATTGTAACCCCTAAAGTGTCAAACGTGTAATGTTATGGGTAAATACATTGCATAATTACATGTTGTATGAAAACAGCTAAACAGCTACGAAAATAGCTTTTTAATTCTGATAGTGAAATGATGGTAGATAACAAATAGCAGCATCATGAGAGTCAACAAACATGGCTCCCGTACTTGAGCTATTATAACAATACAAATTGGCTTGTACAGAGCAGCAATCCAACGAGAATATAGCTAATAGCTTTACACAACCTTACGTTTTCAAAATGTGTGCAGCTTATCAGACTCATTTCATTGTGGCATACTTAGGTATAGAAATACACTCTCACAAAAAGTCTTGATAAAGTATGCTCAGTCAGCAGACCTCGAGTCAGAGGTGTTTTTGCACTTTCAGTTGGACATTTTACTTTCTCTAGCCTTGTTTTGGCTATTGTTCTGCGTTGAAGATTATTTTAAATAGAGAATTCTACTGGATCTCAGATGGTCACGGTACCAAAGCCAAGCCGGGAATACACTGATATGCTTGTTTTTATCTATTTCTAGTAAGTGCATATGAATGCGAATGAGGATTGCTCAATACATTTTTCTACTACCTTGAATCTGGGTCACGCTTGTGTTCTGCTTCCATAGATAGAAATCCTTACCTGGCACTTTTCATCATATTTTCCTTGTAATATTTCACTGCGGCCCTTTATCTGCCATTTCTATGACACTTTTTCACAGTGTTCTATACTTTTACCTGGCATTTTCCCTGTGACACACTTTATATTAGTGTTTCTCAAATCAAGTCCTCTAATGTCACTTACCTGCCAGTTTTTAAGGATTTCCCTACCTGAGTACAGGTGAGTCATTCACAGTGAGTGAGCTGCTGATCAGCCCCGGCAGGTAATTAGAATGTGGCCTGTTAGGGAGCATGAGGTTAGAAAAGGCAAACACTGATTTCTGTGATACATTAATGGCACTTGAGCTCTATAAGGGCAAAAAGGAAAAAAAGGGCAAGTGCAGGAATAACCTTTGTCAATGCACCAGGTACCCCCAGGGATACATGTACCACAGGCTGAGAAAGGGCTTCTATTATTACTTATAATAAGTTGCTGAGATACAAAAGAAGAATGTATGGTCAAATTCCTTGTTAGAGTGGATCAAGACTCTGTGTTTGCAAAGTAATAAAAACACAGGTGAAAAGGGTTTATATTGCTCCTTTTCTTTTCCTACAAATGTTAAAGGTAAAACTTTAAAGCAAATATTTATTCTTCATTTTTGCATCATGACAGTTATACAAGTGTTTTTAAGCACTTGTCATGTAAGTTGTTTCCTACCAAAGTATATATATATATTTTATTTAACCTTTATATGTATACACTTATCTTTGTCAGTACCATTATTTTTCTTATTGCTTGCTTTTTTGTTGCACAGAAAAGTCCGCAAGCTGTTGTCATCCTCTGAGACCAAAAGAGCCGCACGTCGTCCTTACAGACACATTATCATTCGACAAGCTCAGATGGGACAGCTCATCCGACAACCAGTAAACGATGAACCCATTGTCATAGAGGATTGAGAAGCCTATCAGGATGCAAAGTTTTCTCCTCTCAGAACTACCCTTCTTCGGAAGTTTTCTCCTTAAATCTTGACTTACTACAGTGTTGACCTTTGAAGACGAGAAAAAAAAAACTTTATGAAGATCTTTGCATCGAAATGTTTGTGCTTTGAAGAGGCATCAAACTCTAAAGACTAGTTTACCTTTTGGTTTATTTTTGTTAATCTATTCATTCCCTTTAGGTTGTAGACCAGTGGAATAACATTTTTTTTTCTACTTTTAATTTTGGTTGTTTTGTTAATCTGTTGTGAGCCAATAGGAAAGAAAGTATGTTTAACTTATTTAAGGGACATAAATTAGAATCTTTTAGAAATTTCTTAACATCAATGCAATTCTTATTAGGTTTCTTAAACTTTTTAAGCTAAAAAAAAGGCTCTCACTGCTAATGCCTTTTGTTTTGACTCACATTCATTTTATTTTTTTGTTTTTTGAAGGTGCCATTTTATTTTATATTGTTTTTGTAGAGAGAAATAAAAAATCTGTATCAATAGTACTGTGGAACTTTGCAGCAAGACCTAAATTCTTTTGTCGTCCCTGAAGACAGAAGGTGTAAAAAGGTTTTCTTTTTTTTATCATTTCTTGGCCTGGTAAGTAAAATAGATAAGGTTTTAACTCAGGACACATTTGTCACATTTGCAAGTTGCATGGACTATTTAGCCAGAATTTGTTCATCTCAACCTAATTTGGAGGCAAAAGTATTTTTTCTTTTTTAAATCTGTATTTTGCTCTTCTCTTTTGACTGCAGTAGAAAAACATAGTGGCAAATAAATAAAAGGCAAAATTAATGATATTTTTAAAAAGAAAGAAGAAAAACAAAATTTTCCTGAGAAAGAAATGAACCCCCTTAAATGTATTGGTTTTTCTGTTTTCTGTTCAAACAAACATTTTCTTCTCATTTCTAGTAACTAGGCACACTAGCCTTTTTAAAATTAATTGCAGTGGTTCCTAAGCAGTCTATGATTTCAAGATATCATAGATTGCAGTCTTTAAAGGGACAGTCAAAACCAGAATTTTTGTTGTATAAAAAGATAGATAATCCCTTTATTACCTATTCCCCAGTTTTGCATAACCAACAGAGTTATAATACTACACATTTTACCCCTTTAATTACCTTGTATCTAAGCCTCTGCAAACTGCCCCCTTATTTCAGTTCTTTTGACAGACTTGCATTTTAGCCAATCAGTGCTGACTCCTTGGTAACTTCAAGTGCATTAGCTCAATGTTATCTATATGATACATATGTACTAATGCCATCTAGTTGTGAAAAACTGTCACAATGCATTTAGATTAGAGGCGACCTTCAAGGTCTAAGAAATTAGCAAATGAGTCTACCTAAGGTTTAGTTTTCAACTAAGAATACCAAGAGAACAAAGCAAAATTGGTGATAAAAGTAAATTGGAAAGTTGTTTAAAATTGCATGCTGTATTTGGCTTGACTGTCCCTTTAAATTGCTGATCATTGTATTACACTGCCATATAAGCCTGGTCTATTAGACTTGTCAATAACATTTTTGGTGCCCCTTAATTCAGTGATTGCATCATAAATATTTTAGAAGTAGGTAAGATAAACAAATTAATCATCTACCAAACATAACCATTGTGAAGGTTATGTGAGCTTTTAATTTAAATTTGAGAACACTATAATTTTTTATTTCTCAGTATATTAAACGTTATTGCTGTTAATGCACTTTTTCAAACAGAGACACAGTTAAGAACCTTATCAAGAAAGAAAAGCAAATATAGCTATTTTAGATGTCATTTCATTTATTTTCTTAATATGTAGTTTTCAATCATAATGAAAGACTCACTGCCTTAGTAACATAATGAGCGATGGTTTTTATTTATAAGTTGGAATTATCCGTAATAATTTTACTTGCAAACATTCTGTTATTTTCTACTGTTTGCATGTGACATCATTATATACAAATGTTGTTTCCATTCTTATTGAACAAAAAAAAAAACATTTCTATGACTTTTCATTTAACCTACTGCTTATTGTTACTAAGATAAACCAATGTTTTTTTCGTTGTTTAATTTACATTTTAATTTATCTTTATACTAAATGTCTGTAAGGGATTATTCGCAAGGTGTTTCTTTCTGCCCCCATCGTCTCCAATGTTATATAATTAAAGGGACATAAAACCCATTTTTTTTTCTTTCATGATTCAGAAAGAGAATACAATTTTAAATACGTTTCCATTTCACTTCTATTATCTAATATGCTTCATTTTCTTGGTATCCTTTGTTGAAGAAGCAGCAATGCACTACTGGGAGCTAATTAACACATTGGGTGAGCCAATATCATGAGGCATATATTTGAAGCCACCAATCAGCAGTTTCTGAGCCTACCTTGGTATCCTTTTCAACAAATGATACGAAGAGAACAACATAAAGATAATAGAAGTTAATTGGAAAGTAGTTTAAAATCACCTGCTGTATCTGAATCCCGAAATAAAAAAATGGTTTCATTTCCCTTTAAGGAACAAATGGCTGATAATGGCTTTGCAATGTTATGAGACAACTTTGCACACATACTTCAAAGTAAAGTGAGACTTGTACTAGAAGCCAATCAATATAACATGGAGATTTCATTATATTTTGCTTCTTTAGTATTAGTTTTATGGACTCTTTGTTAAATTACTTAGCATATGTATAGAACTTCAGGATTTAAAGGGAAATGCTGATGTAAAAATGAAATTCCTTAATGTATTTGGGATCAAGCATTAGTGCAAATATAAAATGCTCCAACTGTTTCTTCTTACCTCCCACAAAGGGTTAAACACACAAAGTCCTGCAGCAGCCTTGTTAGTGAGCCAGTGCTGATCAAGATGTGGATTTTTATTGGCTGCATGTGTTTAACAACGCTCTCTTAGTACTCTTTATTGAAAAGCAGGAAAGTACACTCGGGAGCATGCACGTGTCTGTATGGCAGCAGTTTTGCAAGAATGTTATACATTTGGAAGACCGCTAGATGCCAGCATTTTTTCCTGCCATGTAGTACTCCAGACATGTTCACGCTACCTACCTAGGTATCTCTTCAACAAAGAAAACAATGAGGAGGAAGTAAATTTGATAGAAGTAAATAGAAACCTTTTTTAAATTGTATGCTCTTTCTGAATCATGAAAGTATAACTTTAGGTTTTGTGTCCCTTTAAAGGGACAGTAAACACCTTGTGATTACAAGGCATTTCTGTTGTGTTACCTATAGAATAGCACATCAGCCATGTGTAAACAAAGTAACACATTTCCAATAGCCAAACTCTACCCACACATTTGCCTTATTTAAAGGAGCCAATCCGGGCTTGAGTATGCAGAGAACAAGGCTGGCGACAGTTATATTGTTAGAGTAGAGTGCCGTGTTTTACAGCTATCTGTTAAAGCCAATTGTGGAAAGATTTGCAGCAGAGTTAGCCTTGTCAGCAGGATGAATTTCAAGTTCTGAGAAAATTATCAATTCTCAGAGCTAAATTACATGAAAAGGGAGGCAAAATAAATAATAAAAAATATATTGCAAAATTGTTTAATTATTCATAACTAAACATCTTAAAAATCTTAAGTTGTTTACTGCCTCTTTAATGCACCAGATAAGTTTCTGGTTAGCAAGACTGTGATTTACATCCTTTTTCATGAAGACCAATGCCCTCACCTTTGTTCGGAAACATACATATTTTAGAGATGTAATTCCACCTGGGTTGCCATTTTATGAAGTTTTAGCTATAAAAGGGATTACTTTATATTCTTTATTTAATATGAACATTTACTGTGTACTCTAATATTCTGCTGTCATTAGGGCTAAGTGGGCAAACTAGAGTGTAATGTGCTCAGTGCTTAACTAGTCTACGAATACAAAATTATTCAGCCTACACTGTTTACAACAGGAAAAAAACATCTAGGAATAGAAGCATTGCGAACAACCTCTGCAATAGAATGGCATGGCTGTCAACACATTGCTCTCAATGCTTTAAAGGGATAGGAATGTGCTTCGTTCTCTTGTTATTCCTTGTTGAAAAAGAATATGCACGTATCCTACACTAGTGGGAGCTAGCTGCTGATTGGTGCCTGCATGCATTTGTCTCTTGTGATTGGCTAACTAGATATGTTCATCTAGCTGCGTGTAGAGTAATGTTGTTCCTTCAGCAAAGGATATGAAGAGAAAGAAGCAAATTTGATAAAAGAAGTAAATTAGAATGTTGTTTAGAACTGTATGTTCTTTCCAAATTATGAAAGAGCATTTTGGGGTATCCTGTCCCTTTAATGCCTTCTATAAAAATAAGGCTTTTTGCTGATTTAAAAGTCAACTTGAAGGGGTTCAAAACCCATTCAAAAATTCAGTTTATTTATTTATCTCTTAATTTAGCCACTGCATTTTTTTACATCAGTATTACATAAACATTATAATCTTTTTTTTAAATACTTATTTTAACTTTGGATTTCATTACAATTATGCTGCTAATACTTTTCTATGTTGTCATTTTATTTTAAATTCAAGTACATAACTATTTATCAAAGTTGAATTTTATTGTCCCTCAAAACATTACAAATTTATGCAATACTTTAATAGTATAATCTTCTTTTAAAATAAGAAGACCACATTATAGAATATATATAATTTAATCTTTCAATTACCTTTTACATCAATTTTATTTAAATAACAAGCAATTCCTATTAAAATAAAAATTGTGAACATTTTACTTATCTATTGTTATTCAGAGAAAATAGCAGCAGAATTTTTGACAGATAAGAAAATGAAGATAAATATAAACTTTTGCTTATGTCGCAGTAAGATACATTGGGCTATTGTTTGTGCGAGTCACGATAAGCAATATCGCAACCGCACTAATTTGCTCACATATTACAAGTTGAAAGTAAATGAGTTCACTTGAATGCAAACTAAATTTACATTCATTGTGTTAGCGTGACTGAAGACCTTGTGTAAAGGCTAAGAGTTATAAAAATGAGCAGGTTCATTAAAATAGACTGTTAAAAATGATTCATACTGGCATACCTCTGAGATATTGCGGATTTAGTTCAAGACCACCACAATAAAGCGAAAATTGCAATAAAGCAAGTCAAAAAAATGTTTTGGTTTCCCATTGTATATAAAAGTTATGTTCACAGTATACTGTAGTCTATTGATTGTGCAGTAGCAATAGGTCTAAAATAAAAATGTACATACCTTAATTAAAAAATGCTTTATTGCTAACAAAATGCTAACCATCATCTGAGCCTTCAGCAAGTCATAATCTTTTTGCTAGTGCTGTGTGTACATGTGTACTTATGTGTTTATATGTTTGGAAAATTACGCTAATAGACTTGCTTGACGCAGGTTTGCCACAAATCTTCAATTTGTAAAAAAAAACAAATCGTAATATTTGTGAAGCGCAATAAAACTAGGTACTCCTGTATAAAACATTTTTTTTAAAAAGATATATGGTATATGATAAGGTATTTGAATGCAAAGGGCTATATTGTATACATATATGTCTAAGTATGTGTATGGGTATATAAATATGTATATACAAACATATATATAGCATATATACACTTTGGCGCCCTATCCACTTAAATACCTTAAAACATGATAAAAAATGTTTATTCAATTATAATATTTTAAAATGTGCTTTAGTGTATATTTACTATAATTATTTCACATTCCAATATTCTCCACATAGTAGAATATGTTCTTTGTATTTTTAAATATATCTGTATATATCTATACCTATATTGATATAAGTATGGTAATTATATATATAATTATTTAAAAATAAAAAGCACCTTTTCTTCTATATGAAGAACATTGGCATGTGAAATATGAGTAACTCACTTCAGGTTGAGCGCACTTGGTCTTATGTAGTGTCGGATTAGCGCACGAGTTATAAGTGTTAGTGTTTTTTTTTATAACATGCTCCATTGAAGTCTATGGGGTAGATTTACCAAGCAGCGGATGCTGCTATCTACCCCCTGTACTTTCCAGCTCGCCGGAAATGTAAGTTAAGAAGCAGTGATCATATTATCTAAAGTCTTGAAGTTAGCGCTTTGAGTTTCACTCACGTGCAAACATTTTATTCAACTTGTAATATGCACAAAAAACCCTGCGTGTTAAAAGTTCACTTCTAGTGGTGTTAACGCGTAAGAGAAAGTGCGAAATAACAATCTACTTGTAATCTTGCCCATAATGTGTATATATTGTGTCATAAGAACAAATTGTCTCTTATTTTGAAGGCTAACATTACGTTCATTGAAACTCTCCTGAATCAGGATATTTAGGAATAGACACAGAGGGGCCTATCTATCAAGCTCCGAATGGAGCTTGATGCCCCGTGTTTCTGGCGAGCCTTCAGGCTCGCCAGAAACAGCAGTTATGAAGCAGCGGTCACAAAGACCATCAATCGCCGGAAATCAACCCGATAGAGTACGATCGGGTTGATTGACACCTCCCTGCTGGCGGCCCATTGGCCGCAAGTCTGCAGGGGGCGGCGTTGCACCAACAGCAATGCTGAATACGGAGAGCGTATTGCTCTCCGTATTCAGCGAGGTCTGGCAGACCTGATCCGCACTGTCGGATCAGGTCCGCCAGACCTTGATAAATAGAGGCCATAGGCTTTGTTTTACATTAATGTTCCTTAGTCCCTTCATTATTTTACTACCAGTAATTAAGTAGAAAGGTATCCACTGAGTGTCTTCAGAAAATTAAATATTTATAGACACGTACACACACATATATATATATATATATATATATATATATATATATATATATATATATATATATATATATATGTGTGTGTGTGTGTACACACTAATCTAATTTAAATCATAAGCAGTGGCAGCTGTTAACCATTGTTTTACCAGGCCAAACACATTAACCAACAGGTTACTTTCTGTTGTCAATATTCATGATGATAATTATTACTTGAGTGTCTAAATTAAACGTCTTTTTTCCTTGTACAGTCTTTGTGTTTCAAGAGATATTCTTTGTATCTCTCTTATAACGTATTTGAAAGTAAGTACATTTTTTCTTTTATATATGTATATGTATATATGTCTCTTTTCAATAGGGTGCACTTCAAATGTCCCTACTTTTGACAGGATGTAAAAAAATAAAAATTAAAAAAAGCAACTTGTACAAGTAATCGACAAAGCATGTAATAAAAAAGTTATGAAAAACAAACAAACATTTGGACCGTTGTTTTGAAATACACCCCAAAAATATTTTTACTAAGTATGATAAGGCTGATAGAAATTTTCATAATGCTTGTGGTTTTTTGGGAACTTAAGTTTTTCTTTTTTTACATTGATGCAACAAGGTATCCGTTCTAAATAAAAACTCAAATCGTATTTTGTATACTTTAATTTATTGGCTTTGGCTTTGTATTAATCAGTTCATGAGCAATTTAAAAAAATTAAAAGGACATTAATGAGTAAAGATAAAAGGATATATTATAAGTAGAGTGCAAAATATTGCTTCTGCTTAAGTGATATTTGCGTTCCACTTAGTAATACCAGGGCACAAGAGCGCGCTTCCATAGGCTTCAATGGGAGCCTCATTCTAGCACAGCAAAGGGGGGGGGGGTAAGTCTTGCAGTGATGGACAGCAGATTGTAAATATATATGTATATGAATATATACATATATATTTATGTGTATATACACCCTGTTCCAAATTATTATGCCAATGATATCTTTCTCATTTACCTAAATAATTGATGTAAACAACAGCATAATTCTCATGTTAACAACTATTAAAGGGACATGAAAGCCAATTTTTTTCTTTCGTGATTTAGAAAGAGCATGTCATTTTAAACAACTTTCTAATTTACTTCTATTATCTAATTTGCTTCATTCTCTTGATATCACTTGCTGAAAAGCATATCTAGATATGCTCAGTAGCTGCTGATTGGTTGCTGCACCTAGAGGCCTTGTGTGATTGGCTCACACATGTGCATTGCTATTTCTTCAACAAAGGATATCTAAGGAATTGAGCAAATTAGATAATAGAAGTAAATTGGAAAGTTGTTTAAAATTGCATGCCCTATCTGAATCATGAAAGTTTAATTTTTACTAGACTGTCCCTTTAAGAATACAATTCAAATTTTATTGAGCAAACCTCCTAATGATGACAGTATTTTTTTTTTCAAAATAAAAAACTTACAATGCACTGTTCCAAATTATTACGCACAGTAAGTTTCAAAACACTTTATAGGTTGTAAAGAACTGAAAATTGTCATTTATTGTGTTTGCAGCGTATTTACTGAAATCAAAAGCTATTTCAATCAAACTTTGAACAACATTTTAACTTTTTAAACATTTTAACAGGTTACGTTACATTTTAACATAGGACCCCTTATTTGATAGCAGCTTCACAAGTCTTGCATCCATTGAACTTGTGAGTTTTTGGACAGTTTCTGCTTGAATTTGTTTGCAAGATGTCAGCATAGCCTCCCAGAGCTGTTGTTTGGATGTAAACTGCCTCCCACCCTCATAGATCTTTCGCTTGAGGATGCTCCAAAGCTTCTCAATAGGATTGAGGTCATGGGAGGATGGAGGCCACACCATGACTTTCTCTACTTTTATCCCCATAGCCATTGATGCAGAGGTATTCTTTGCAGCATGAGATGGTGCATTGTCATGCATGAAGATGATTTTATTACGGAAAGCATAGTTCTTCCTTCTGTACCAGGGAAGGAAGTGGTCAGTTAGGAACTCCACATACTTTGCAGAGGTCATCTTTACACCTTTGGGGACCCTAAAGGGGCTGACCAGCTCCCTTCCCATGATTCCAGCCCAAAACATGACTCCATCACCGCTTTTCTGACGTTTCAGCCTTGTTGGAACAGGGTGACCGTCCACCAACCATCCACTACTCCATCCATCTGGACCATCCAGGGTTGCACAGCACTCATCAGTGAACAGGACTGTTTAAAAATTAGTCTTCAGGTATTTTTCTGCCCAATGCAGCCATTTCTGCTTGTGAGCATTGGTTAGTGGTGTCAGAATCGAAGGTTTATGCACAGTGGCAAGACTCTGGAGGATTCTACACCTTGATGTCCATGGGACTCCAGAGGCACCAGCAGCTTCAAATATCTGTTTGCTGCTATGTAATGGTATTTTAGCAGCTGTTATCTTTATCCGATGCATGGATCTGGCAGAAATCTTCCTCAATGTGCCTTTAACTGCACAAACCCGTCTGTGCTCTGAATCAGCCACAAATCTCCTAATAGTGCGATGATCACGCTTAAGTTTTCGTGAAATATCTAATGTTTTCATACCTCGTCCAAGGCATTGAACTATTTCACTCTTTTCGGCAGCAGAGAGATCCTTTTTCTTCCCCATATTGCTTGAAAATGGTGCTCTGCTTAATAATGTGGAACACCCTCCTTTAGTAGTTTTTCCTTTAATTGGGCTCACCTGGCAATCTAATTATCACAGGTGTCCTAGATTGTTTTCAGTGATCAAAAGAGCCCTGAGACACTGCCATCCATGAGTTAAACTGAAAAAAAATATATTTAATCTTTGTGACACTGAAATAGAATTTGCATAATAATTTGGAACAGGGTGTACACACATTAACATATAAATATGTATATAAGCATATACATATATATTTACAGGGAACACACAGTTTCCATAGACCACTATGTAAAGGCACCTTTCAGTGCCATTTTTTTTTTCTTACACCCCGCACCCACCCTCATGACTGCTTTTTGCAGTTTTTTTATTTAAAAAAAAAAAAGCTAACATTTTTTATAATTAAAAAAAAAAGAATATTCTTTATTTTGGGGGTTATTTTGAAAATTAACCAGAGGTCTGACACTTGTAATGGCTGGTTACTTATAGTAAACCTGTAAATGGGTGCACAATAAATTAGCGCTACACATGTAATCTAGCCCAAAATGTTGTATTGTGTTGAAGCATTTTATTTTTAAACAAAACATTTTTTCTTATTATGTAGAATTAAAGGGATGGCAAAGTCAAAAAGAAACTTGCAGGATTCAGATAGAGCATGTCATTTTAAAGTTAACTTCTATTTTCTTTAATTTAATGTGCTTTGTCCTCTTGGTATCCCTTGTTGAAAATGAATATGCACATATCCTACACTAGTGGGAGCTAACTGCTTATTGTGATTGGCTAACTTGTTGTGTTTAGCTAGATGCCAGCAGTGCAATGCTGTTCCTTCAGCAAAGGATAACAAGAGAAGTAAGCAAATTTGATAATAGAAGTAAATTGGAAAGTTGTTTAAAATTGTGTGTTCTATCCAAATCATGAAAGAAAATGTTGGGGTTTCCTGTCCCTTTAAACACATAGTCAAAGTCGCACTTAAGGATTAGGCTTACAATAAATGGCTGTATCTTTATCATTATTTGTAGTGCACAGTGTGTTTCAGATGAGCAACTTTGATTATGTTGTTAACCGCTTTTCATGGGTTAAATATATTGAGGTCTATTCCAAGCCATTAAATATTGAGTTTAATCCTCAAAGATTTTAACAGGGTTTTTAAATTAAAGGCCTTTCAAATACATAAAACAAACAAGTTACAACTGTTAGGAGTAATTTTTTTGTAATCTTTCCCAGGCCAGTACTTTGCATTTAGATAATTTGACAGTGAAGTTCCAAACAATTTTCGGAATGCTTTCTGTTTGATTTTGTGCTTTTCTATATCAAAATCATTTTGGCTGTTCACACTTTTTTTTTCTCCAGATATTACAAAAGCATAATAAATAGTTTAAAATTATAACTCAAATCATTTTTTCCCCTTGAATTTAAAGGGAAAGTAAAGTCAGAATTATATAGAGATGGATAGAAAACAGGGCACACACTCCTGTAAGCGTAGTATGCTAAAACCACAAAAATGTATTAAAATATTGTAACAAATGAAAACTCACAAATTAAAACCTCAAACAACTATGAGGTATGAAACCGTATCGGTCTCACTACGATATCCCCATAACACAGTGGCAAAGTCTCAGGGTTTACTCCTTCATTAGCAGACGTGCATAGGTAGCAGCTGAAATCCTCCTGTGCTCACTGGATGGGATTGTCTACTTGAAGTAGTCCGCAGTGTTCAAACTCCCAAGACAAGACAAAAACTTATTTGAAGGTGAATTTTTCCTTCAGACAACCGGTACTACGACGGGGACAAAATTTGCCCCCAATTTCGCTAATTTATATATGGGGTGGTGGGAGGAGATGTATATCTTTACAGATAACCCTTTTTCAGATAAGATTGGGAGATGGTTTTGTTTCATAGATGATATCCTTATTATTTGGAAAGGAACAGCGCATGAAATTACTGATTTAGTTACATAATAGAATCGAAACCTTCTCAATTTAAAATTTACGGAGTCCCATAGTGCTGATCAAATAACATTTCTAGATTTATCATTGACACATAGGGGGACCCAAATTATTACTAGTCTCTTTAGAAAGGTAACTGACACCAATGCGTAATTACACGCCAAGAATGGACACCATAATAAATAGATTTGAAATATCCCATTTGGGCAATTCCAAAGAGTTAGGGGGAATTATACAGATAGAGACTCCTATGAAAGAGAATCGGGAAATATTGAAAAAAATCTTTTTGAGTAAAGGTTATGAACCCTCACTAATTCAAAATGCGTATACTAGAGCAAAGAATTTTGACAGAATGACGCTGCTGAATACCAAACAGAATGGACGTAAGCTTAAAACATCCAAAGATCAACAATTGTTCATAACTAGATTTAATAGAGCATCAAGACAAACAGAGAGACGTTTTAAAAAACATTGGCCGATACTATTACAGTATCCCATCCTCAAAGAAGTTCTATTAGAGAAACCTCAGGTTGTATTCAGAAGAAACCAAAATCTGAAAAATAGTTTAGCTCCAAGCAGGCTGAGAGAAAATACAAAACAGAATAATTGGTTACAAAAAAGGTCTACTGGATTTTTCAAATGTGGTAGAAAAGGTTGTCTAAGTTGCGCACATATAGATAGAACTAACTCTGATTTTCATTCTCTAAGAGATAATAAAGTATATCCCATAAAAGAGTCTATAAATTGTAAAAGTACACATGTGGTTTATAACCTCTCTTGTTCATGTGGAAAGATATATATTGGAAGTACAAAGAGGAGTCTCAAGACTCAGTTTAGGGAACATATAGCTAATATAGAAAAAGGAGTCTTGTCACATGGTGTTTTAGCATATTTTACTGATGTCCACAATAAAGAGCCCAGTAGCCTCAAAGTAAAGGCAATAGAACAAGTTAAACTTGATGTGAGAGGGGGCAACAGACTTATTGCCCTGCGCCGCAGAGAAACCTA
Organism: Bombina bombina; assembly: GCF_027579735.1. NCBI lineage: Eukaryota > Metazoa > Chordata > Amphibia > Anura > Bombinatoridae > Bombina > Bombina bombina. Next base: position 230,304,069 of record NC_069499.1, read on the forward strand.
TTGGATTAGGACCCTCGGGTTCCTAGAACCTGGGGGTATGAACAGGCAGATAGATTTGGCAGCTTTTCTTATAGAGGATTACATTATAGTGTGGATTATGAATAATCCTCCCCGAATCAGTTTGAATTACATTTAATGTTTATTCAGGATAAGATACAGTGAATTATTGAATTGTGGCCTGAATATTCCATTCTATACAATTAGCATACATATGTAAACACATTAGTTTGCTAACATTTTAGTTATAGGATTAAATGGACCACTGTGCACTGATGGAGAGATATACATTTAACAACCATTTTTACATACACATGATTTTTTTACCTCTTCCCCTTCCATGTTTTTGATTATAACTTTGAGAAATACTACACATATATATACAGTATTTTAATTGTATTGTTTCTATACATTGCCCATTACTTATATACATTAGTTAAGTATAGAAATAAACAAATATATATAAAAAAATGTTTAAAAAATGTGGTCTCAGGAGTCTAGAAATATGATTAAAGGGACACTGAACCCAAAAAATTTCTTTCGTGATTCAGATAGAGCATGCAATTTTAAGCAACTTTCTAATTTACTACTATTATTATATTTTCTTTCTTCTCTTGCTATATTTATCTGAAAAAGAAGGCATCTAAGTTTTTTTGGTTTAGGGCACTGGGCAGCACTTTTTTATTGGTGGATGAATTTATCCACCAAGCAGCAAGAACAACCCAGGTTGTTCACCAAAAATGGGCCAGCATCTAAACTTACATTCTTGCATTTCAAATAAAGATACCAAGAGAATAAAGAAAATTTGATAATAGGAGTAAATTAGAAAGTTGCTTAAAATGTCATGCTCTATCTGAATCACAAAAGAAAATTTTTGGGTTCAGTGTCCCTTTAAGTCTGAGAATCATTTAGTGTTTGTATATAGGTGTATATATATCAATTGGGTTTTTAAATGATTACTGTTTTTGCTCTTATGGATTATTTTTTACAAATAGCACCGACATTGGTTAGGTTTAAGAAATGTATTTGTCACTAAGGTTAGGATGTAACATTACTTGGAAACGACTATGAGTCTTTTTATATGTATATATATATATATATATATATATATATATATATATATATATATATATATATATATATATATATATATATATATATATATATATATATATATATACTAATTGTGTGTTTTTTGATTGATTCATTGATTGTTTTATTTTTTATAAATTATTTTGTAGCACTAACACCTATTTAAGAAGTGTATTAGTTACTAAAGTGAAGACGCAACATCATGTGGAAATGACTATGAGCCTTAACTCATATTGCTAGAGATTATTTTCCCCTACTGAAAGAGTTCAGAAACAATTACTCAAGAGGGAGGTTCTAGCAGCTCTTTTTAAGATCGACCGTGTAAACAGTGTGCAGCCTATGAAGAAGTAGGGAGTTTCCCTATGAAACGCGTAAGGTCACGTCCACCGTCTTTACGTCACAGCAATCAGCTGTTCTAGTGAGCCGGCTTTGTGTTTGAGCGGCTGTGATGTTTGTGGCGGCTATTTCATACCGTTTTTAAACTTTGTCTTGGGACTTTGAACACTGCGGTCTACTTCAAGTAGACGATCCCATCCAGTGAGCGCAGGAGGATTTCAGCTGCTACCTATGCACGTCTGCTAATGAAGGAGTAAACCCTGAGACTTTGCCACTGTGTTATGGGGATATCGTAGTGAGACCGATACGGTTTTCAAAGTGCCTGATTCATACCTCATAGTTGTTTGAGGTTTTCATTTGTTACAACTTTTAAATACATTTTTGTGGTTTTAACATACTACGCTTAGAGGAGTGTGCACCCTGTTTTCTAACCCTCTCTATACAGTTATTACCCGGTTTCCAGTGCCGTGATTTACAAGAGGCAGCCACTCCAGCACCTGCATTGTTCTGTGCTATTATCATATATATTTTGAGTGATTTATATTCCTTTGATGGAGCACTTTTTAATTGTATTTTGTTTTACGTTTTGAATTGTGATTTATTTCTATAAAGTCAGAATTGGATTGTTAAGAGCATGTCATTTTAAACAACTTTCCAATTTACTTCTATTATCAATTTTGCTTAGTTCTCTTGGTATCCTTTGTTAATGAAAGAGTAATCCTAAATGAGAATAGCCTACAAAGGGGAAGACATGGTCTACAGAGTGCCCACCGGTTATTGGTATGAAGATGTATACATGCTTCAAATGGTCTGGGGACATATATTTGTACATCATATACGATAAATTAAAGTTACTTCTGAGTTGTACGCAGTTTATTTCCCTTCACCTACGCTGTTTCCTCTTGTTTTCTTCAGTTTCTTGGTTTTAGCTCTCACTGGTAGCACTAAGTAGAATCCATTTTAGCTCAGTTTTTAGCTTATCTTTTCTGTGATAATTATTTCCTTTTCCTGTGTTGCTGTAATCTACTGTGTGAGGAAGGCTCTTAGGACCAGCGGTGGAAGTGGTAAGAGACTCTGATCAACAGAGCTTGGTTTAAAATTTGGAGTATACATTTTATTTAACCCCTTATATGCTGTGTTATTCACTATGCAAGCCTTAGCTGGTTTTCAGTTATTCAGCGCTTATTTGACAGTACCTTATTATTGTTACTGTTTCCCTCTTAAGGGATAATCAGTTTTACATTGTGCCTTAATTTCATTGGGTTTAACGATCTGTGTACTTTGTATTTTTTGAGTTTTTTTTCTTGGTATAGTCTATTTCTGAAACTTAAGCTATTACCTTACTTTTACTATGGAGCAAACTAATGCAGATCACGACTCTAGTCCACAGCTGACCTTTTAAAAGGGAGACCCTCTTATATTTTAACCCCTTCCAGTTTGTGTTTGATTTTTATCCACATGATCAGCTATGCACCTCATGTGCCAAGTCTATTTATATCTCTAAACAGGGTTTTGCAGCGCTTCAGAGTATAAAAGATTTTGCCTTATCAAGGTTGCTCCCAGGAGGGTTCATCTGAGTTTTCTCTGACATTTAAGAAGTATATTCACTTTGCTATTAATGAAGTATTTGCTGTTATGCCTGCAGACATGTGCAAGGATTGAAAGGTGATTCTTTTTTTGACCTTTAGCTCATCAGAAGGACTGCTCCTAAGAGCATTAATAATAGGGGTGTTTAGGACTCTTATTCTGAGGATAGTTTCTCTAATTTTTAAGATCCTACTGCTGCTTTAATGCAGGAAGTTTTAATTGATTTAGGGGTAAAGGAATCCCTGCAACAGTTAAGCAACCAATTAAGAGGATTGATAAAGTATTTAAGACAGCTCCCATACATCCTTCTTTTTCTGTACCTGACTCATTTTCGAATCTAATTTCTAAGTATTGGCAGAAGCTATGTATTTCTTTAGATCCATCTGCTAAATTTAATTATATGTTTCCTCTTCTTTCTGTTAATACAGAGATATGGGAAACTATTCCTATGGTGGATGCTGCCATTTTCACTATTTACCAATATTCCTTTAGAAGATCCTTTTTTTAAAGGATCCGTTGGATAGAAAACTAGAAGATTTATATAGGTGATATTTTCAGCTTGCAGGCTTTAGGTTACTGCTGTTTTGTGTGACAATGTTTCAGAGCTTGTTTCTGGGCAAACCACTTTAAATGAGATTCATGATTGCATTAATCTCCTAAGAACAGCAATTGATTTATTTGTGATGCAGCAGTGGTAATGATTTGCATTAATGCAAGAAACGCTGTCTTAGCTATAGAAGCTTTGTGGTTTAAATCTTGGTCTGTTGATATGTTGTCTAAATGCAGAGTGGCTCTCACCTTTCAGGGTAAATCTCTGTTTGGGGCCAGGACTGGATGCTATTATTGCCACACTCATTAGGTAAGGAAGCTTTTCTACCCCAAGATTAAAAATCTAAGGATAAACTTTGATCTGCAGAGCCTTTTCATTTCGGCAATCTAAGCCTCAGAAAGCTTCCCTCTCTGCCCAGAGTTCTGGTTATTCCAAATCTTTCTGGAAGTCCAGTTCATCTTGGTCTAAAAACAAACAGTCAAAAACAATGAATGGGAGTGATTGCTCCAGTTCCAACTTCAGAATTAAACCAGGGGTTTTATTCAAATCTCTTTATAGTACCAAAGAAACAGGGTACATTTTGGCCTGTTTTGGATCTCAAAATCTTGAACAGATTCCTGAAAAATCCTGCTTTCAAGATGTAGATAATTTGCAATTTTCTTCCTTTAGTGCAGGGGGTCAGTTTATGTCTACCTTAGACTTAATAAAATGCTTATTTACATGTCCCTATTTACAAAGGTACTGAGAGCTCTGTTGTCTGTAGTTTGAGCTCAAGGAATCTCTGTAGCTCCTTACTTGGATGACCTTCTGGTTCATGCTCCCCCTTTTCATCTGGTTGTGTCTCACACTCAGATGGTACTTTAATTGCTTTGGGGTCACGGATGGAAAATAAATCTTCCAAAGAGCTTGTTAACTCTGACCTATGTGTCTTTTCTGGGGGTTCATAATCGATTCCATGACTATGCATTTGTCCCTGACAGATTAAAGCCGCAACAGGCATGTGCCCTTCTTCAGATGAAGCCTTCCCCTTCCGTTGCTCAGTGCATGGAAGTTGTGGGTCTCATGGAGGCTTCCTCAGTTATAGTTCCATTTGCCAAATTTCATCTTGGGCCCTGCAATTGCAGATGCTGAATCAATGGAATGGGCACCACGAGGATCTGTCTCAGATGATCCTGTTAGATTACAGGACAAGAAAAATCCAAACAGCAGCACCCAGGTAGTAGCAAAAATAATTTTTCCATCTAAAGGGGAGGAGAGTCCACGGCTTCATTCATTACTGTTGGCAATTATGAACCTGGCCACTAGGTGGAGGCAAAGACACCCCTGCCAAAGGCTTAAATACCGCCCCCACTCCCCTCATCCCCCAGTCATTCTTTGCCTTTCGTCACAGGAGGACAGCAGAGAAGTGCCAAAGATCAGAGTAGTCTCTTATGGAGGGTAGTACTCTTCGCATTGGGACTAGAGTTTTAAGTAGTCCTGTCAGCCTCTCAGTAAGAGCCTGGGCGGAAGTTAGAGTCCGGAGATGCAGGGAGAGTCTTTCTGCAAAACCATCCCAACTTATTATTATTGACATATTAACAGCTCCACAAACAATCAGCATTGATGGGTTTCGCTGCCTGCTTTCTGCACTCAAGTCCATGTCAGGAGCGAGGCTACTAACCTGTCACACTTGAAGGGCCGTGTTCCTGTTCCATGGCGTAGATTCTGGTAAGATCGTTTAATTTTTATTACATAAATGATAACACGGAAGACAGGGTCACAGTGTGACGCTTTTTATCTTTAAAGAATCAATGGTTAATATTCCTGGAAATGGGATTATTGAACAGGGGGGTTTATACATTATATTGTTTATTGTGTCATTGTAGCGTTATGTGCGAGATGAGCCTCTTGCAATGTGTGGAACTTTTAGGTGACTTATGGGAGTGTTGCGCGGCCATTTTTTGGCAAGTTTTCTCCTTAGGCAGGGGCAGTCCTGCCAGGCATTCCATGTGACCGGGGGGTGGCTATCTCTCTTCCTCTGTTGATCAGCGGCGCAGGAGACTGAAAGGTTTCTGTAGTCCTGGTCATAGGAGATGATGAGTGCCCCGGCCATTGGAGGTTATGAAGATGCCTATTTATTAAGTTAATCTAGTCCGTAATAACAGTGCAAGCTATGGAGGACAGTGACGCTTTGGAGGGTTCTCCCTCTTTAACAAGGTCTCATTCCTGTGTTTATTGTGAGGAGGTTCTCGTAGATGAGCCTGCTCAACTATGTTCCATATGCTTAATAAAGTTACAACATCTAAAAGTAAACGGATGTTTAGTACTACTGAGCCGTCGACCTCTGAGGGTTCCCCGTCTCATGAGGTGCGTTCCCTGCATCCACCTCCAATTGCACATGCAGTGCCCCAGGGTCCAACCATTACTCCTGCGGGAAAGATTTGTTGGCCGTCAGATTTTGCGGATCAACTGCAAATGGCGGTATTGAAAGTGATCCATGCCTTACCACGTTCGGCTCAGCGCAAGCGTAGGGCTCATCATGACGGCCCGGCCCAGGGGTTGTCTATGCCTGTGGAACAATCAGAGGTATTATACGATGGCGAGGCCCACTCCAACTCTTCAGAGGAGGCTCCTTCTGGGTCGGAGTCTGTGTCATCTAAACCTCCAGCTGTGGAGGAGCCTGACTTTAGGTTTAAGAGGGAGAATTTGTGATTTTTGCTGAAGCAAGTGCTTGCTACTTTGGAGGTTCCGGAACCGAAACTTCCGGAAGAACCTGCGATTCCTAAGCTTGATCAGGTATATGAGGACAGGGTGGTGCTTCAGGCCTTCCCGGTTCCTGTTAAGATGGCAAATATTATTAACAATGAATGCGAGCGATTAGGTTCTTTCTTTTCCCCTTCTTCCTTTAAGAAACTGTTCCCCATTCCAGACTCTCAGCTTGAGCTGTTCGGTACTGTCCCTAAGGTGGATGGTGCTATCACCATGCTCTCGAAGCGGACAACTATTCCCCTTGAGGATAGTTCATCATTTAAAGAGCCCATGGATAAAAAGTTGGAAAACATGTTAAGGAAGATGTTTTAATGCACAGGGTTTGTTTTTCAGCCGGCATCGGCCGTTGCCGCAGTTTCCGGAGCTGCGACATATTGGTGTGAATCCCTGTGTGAAATGGTAGAGGGGGAGACTTCCATCAACAAGATACAGGATAAGATTAAGGCGCTGAAGATCGCCAATTCTTTCATCTGTGATGCCAACACCTAAGCTGTGATGCCAACACGCTAAGGTGTCAGGTTTTTCCTTTTTAGCTCGCAGGGCTCTGTGGCTAAAGTCTTGGTCTGCGGACATGACCTCTAAGTCAAGGCTGTTGTCCGTGCCTTTTCAAGGAAAGATTCTGTTTGGTCCAGGATTGGATTCAATCATATCCACGGTTACGGGGGGCAAGGGAGCTTTCCTACCACAGGATAAGAAGGCTAAGCCTAAAGGATCTACTTTTTGTCCCTTTCGTGCGGACAAGGCCCAGCACCAGTAGCCCGCTACGAAAGTGGACCAGTCTAAGGGAACTTGGAAACTGGCTCATTCTTGGAACAAGTCTAAGCAGAGCAAAAAGCCCGCTAGGACAAAATCGGCATGAAGGGGCGGCCCCCGACCAGTTCCGGACCAAGTAGGGGGCAGATTATCTCTCTTCTCAGAAGCATGGTTGCAGGACGTTCAGGACCCTTGGGTTCTGGAAGTTGTCACCCAGGGTTACAGGATAGGGTTCAGATCCCATCTGCCCAGGGGCAGATTCCTCCTGTCAAACCTGTCTTCAAGACCAGAAAAGAGAGAAGCCTTTCTAGAATGTGTGAGGGATCTCTCCTCTCTAGGTGTTATCGTACCAGTACCCCAAGCAGAAAGGGGTCTAGGGTACTATTCTAATCTTCTTGTGGTTCTAAATAAGGAGGGCACTTTCCGCCCGATTCTGGACCTAAAGTTTTTAAACAAGTTTCTGAGTGTTCCATCATTCAAAATGGAAACGATCAGATCTCTTCTGCCCCTAGTTCAAGAGGGACAGTTCATGACAACTATAGACTTGAAGGACGCTTTCCTTCATGTGCCAATTCTCAGGGACCACTTCAAGTTCCTAAGATTTGCGTTTCTGGACCAACACTTCCAGTTTGTGGCCCTTCCCTTTGGTCTGGCGACAGCCCTGAGAGTCTTCACGAAGGTTCTGGGGGTGCTACTTGCAGTGGCCAAAGCCAGAGACATTGCTGTTGGCACCCTATCTGGACAACATCCTAGTCCAGGTGCCGTTGCTCAGTCTCACAGAGGATCATTCGAGGGCGCTTCTTTTTTTGCTCCAATCTCACAGTTGGAAGATCAACTCAGGAAAGAGTTCCCTGGTTCCCAGCAACAGGGTGGAGTTCCTGGGCACGATAATAGACTCTTTGTCCATGAAAATATTTCTCACAGACCATCAACGCAGGAAGATTGCGTCCTCTTGTATTGCCCTTTAGTCTTCCTCAAGCCCCTCGGTGGCTCAGTGTATGGAGGTGATCGGACTTATGGTTTCCAGCATAGACGTCATTCCATTCGCCAGGTTCCATCTCAGACCTCTTCAATTGTGCATGTTGAGACAGTGGAATGGCGATCATTCAGATCTATCAAAGCAGATATCCTTGGATGCTCGGACTCTCTTGGTGTATCCATCTGGAGCAACTGTCCATGGGAACATCCTTCTTGAGACCGTCCGGGGAGATTGTGACCACGGACGCAAGCCTAGCAGGATGGGGAGCTGTTTGGGGTGCCAGGATAGCACAAGGAAAATGGTCCCGGGAGGAGTCTCTCCTTCCGATAAATATTCTGGCATGGCCTCCTCTGGGGTCGTTCAGCTTCATCAGATTCCAGACAGACAACATAACCTTGGTGGCTTACATCAACCAGGGGGGTACAAGGAGCTCCCTAGCCATGAGGGAGGTGTCTCGGATATTGGAGTGGGCGGAGTCCCACACCTGCTTGTTTTTAGCAATTCACATTCCAGGTGTGGACAACTGGGAAGCAGACTTTCTCAGCAGACAATCCTTCCATCTGGGGGAATGGTCTCTTCACCCCAAACTGTTTGCAAAGATTTGTTTAAGGTGGGGAACACCAGAGATAGATCTCATAGCGTCCAGACTCAATTGCAAGCTACCCCGATACGGGTCGAGGTCCAGGGATTCCCAGGCAGAGCTGATAGATGCCTTAGCGGTGCCTTGGGGGTTCAGCCTTGCTTACATTTTCCCACCGTTACCACTACTACCTCGTATAGTGGCACGCATCAAACAGGAGCAAGCTTTGGTCATTCTGATTGCTTCATCGTGGCCACGGAGGATGTGGTTTGCAGATCTGGTGGGGATGTCATCCTCTCCCCCGTGGAGGTTACCCTGTCGCAGGGATCTGCTGGAACAGGGCCATTTTCATCATCATAATCTATCTTCTGCATGGAGATTGAACACCTAGTCTTGGCCAAGAGAGGCTTTTCTGAGAGTGTGATTGATACTCTAATTCAGGCAAGGAAGCCAGTCACTCATCGCATCTACCATAAGGTGTGGAGGACTTTCTTGTCCTGGCGTGAGAAACATGGATATCCTTGGCATAAGGTGAAGGTATCCAGGATTCTGTCCTTTCTCCAGGATGGTTTGGAGAAGGGTCTTGCCGCCAGTTCCTTAAAGGGACAGATTTCTGCATTATCAGTCTTGTTGCATAGGAGGCTCGCTGAGCTCCCTGACATCCAATCTTTTGTTCAGGCTCTGTCTAGAATTAGGCCTGTCTTTAGACAGTCTGCTCCCCATGGAGCTTAAACTTGGTTCTTAAAGTATTGCAGAAGGTTCCGTTTGACTCTATGCATTCCATTGATATTAAGATTCTGTCCTGGAAGGTTCTCTTAATTTTGTCCATTGCATCGGCACACAGAGTATCTGAACTGGCTGCCTTGAAATTTGAGCCTCCTTATCTGTTTTTTTATGCGGATAAGGCTATGCTTCGCACTGGTTTGGGGTTTCTTCCCAAAGTGGTGTCCAACCATAACATCAATCAGGAAATAATGGTTCCTTCTTTGTGTCCTAACCCTTCTTCTTCTAAGGAGAGGTTACTTCATAATCTGGATGTGGTTCGTGCCCTGAAGTTCTATCTTCAGTCTACAAGGGATTTCAGACAGTCTACATCTCTTTTTGTGCTGTTGTCAGGGATTCATCTCTTTTCATGCTGTACCTTTAAGAAAGTGAATTCACTAGCCCTATTTAAGGCACCTCCCAACAGAACTCATTGCTTGGTAATTTGTTGCTCAGTGACAAGCTGCTTCTGAAGAGACCTAGCCGTTTATACAACATTGTATTTAATTACATTGCTCTCTAAACTCACCTTGAGTTTCTACTTGCTTGAATCTACCTGCTTATGCTCTTTTGTGGTTAGAGCCTTTCACCGTTTATTTCAGTCAGAGATCTCTCTGTCTCTTCTGTATTGAAGTTACTCCCTGCAGCGTGTGACGTCACGCCCGACATTCTCCCGCCGCGGCTGTGTCTCCGGCTCTCTCTGGTACCGCTGGGACTGTTTGCTGTCTGGTAACAGTATTACTCTGCTCATTGCCACCTCCTGTAATACTGGTCTGTATATTTTGCATTATACGAACTGTATGTACTACTACAACTTCATTAATCTGCAAGCTTGCCATATTAACTGTGTAACTAACGCTCACACTTGCTGGGGAATTAGATATGCTTTTGCTGACAAATAGGTTTAGTATGCCTCAAACTATTTCCTCTACTTACTAATTTGCATACTAATAACTTTGACAAAGATACATATTGCTACAATTTGTTCATAACGGACTTCCTAAGCATACTCTAGTATTTATCAAACTTACCTTCAAATCTGCTTGCAAATGACTGTTTGTATAAATTCAACTATACCTGCTTCATAAGACCAACACAGCTACTTATGTTTTCATTGGACAAGTTTGGATATAAATATTATTCATTCTCAAATTCTGGATTATATTATACTCTCAGCTTGATTAGTTTTATTCATATAACTAAGTGCTGTGTGATTGCTGGTGTGTTTGTTAAAGCCTTTTGTATATATTTTATGTTTGACTGCTTGTGTGACTGAATCAAGGCACCTGCAGTATTTAGCTCTTTCACTACTATTGAGTTGCTAATCTCTATCAAATACTCTCCTTTCTGCTGCTAGCAGTCTTTGTTGCGTGAAGGTTCCGTACTTACTAGCCACTAGATTTGGCGATCAATATTATTATTAGACTTTCTTCTCTATTGTATCATCTGGGATCCATATTATATAGTGCAGATCCACTTATGAAAATAATTCCAATGAAGTTTCAAATTTTCAAATTGTTAAATAGTCATATCCAATTGTTAAATTTATTGGCATATGTATCATATTGTTTCTACCATACATCTAGAAAAAAGTGTATATTTCATTATATTTTTAAGTATACTGTTTTGTTTCTATTGTGAGATTTTTTCGAATTTGTATATTGTTCCATTTGGCACGCATGATCTAACATACCATATATTGGACACGGATCACTGTTTTCAAAATGAATTAGAGGTGATTAGCAAGTGTCGTGGAAAGGGTTAATAGATCTGCTTGCATAAATGGCCATAGAGGGAATCAGCTGCTATCCCTGATGAAGTGCTGTGTTTAGCAGGAAACGCGTCGGAGAGCAGCTCCTGTGTGCTGGGGTATAACATTTGTTGTATGTGTGCTTGAAATAATGATTTTACTGGACCGAATAAAGTTTTTGCATTTTTACTAACTCTCCACTGTGCTGCCTATTATCCTTTCGCATACATTTGGATTTGCTTTTGTGTTGTTATCCAGCGAATGGGAAAACGCTGAAGACGCAAGGATTTGCTCACTTCTCTATGTCCCTGAGGTATAGGTGCTGCACGCAGTGCCTAATCAATGAGCTGAATTCAGGTGTGTAAGGCGTTCTGATCCGCATACTGAACAACAGAGGCTTGGCAGTTTGTCTTCCCTCCCTGCAGACGGTAGGACCGGATTGGCTTGAGTGTCTGTATCTACAGAGAGAAGTCCGGTGTGGGAACACATTTACCGATGAATATATCTACAACCAAGGTACTGTTTCTATCTTTTTTACTTAAAGCCTGAAGACTGTTGTCACATCTTATGTACCGTGTGAAGTAATTTCACTTGCTCAGTTGTTTATACGATTTTGTTGTACACATTGGAAACTATTATATCTACTTACAACTGTGAGCAAAGTGTTAAAGTATTGGAGTTACATATCACACACGTTGAAAAATATTGGATCTGTTTCACTACAACACATTTACACACCGCTACCTCAGTGGGTAATATTGAACTGAAACACTGCCAACGTTGCCGTGGTTTGAACTCTATGGAGAATGTATGAAAGTTGAAGTTTTATTATTTGTATCATTTTCCTTTTTTTTTCTTCATATGAGGACTAATTATATTCAAACAAAATTTACAATATATTGCTGACAGAAATAGTAAATTTACAGCAATAAACATGGCGTATGGCAATATTGCACTAAGGCGCACAAAGTTGGAGCATCTAATAAAAAGCACAACAACCCCGGAAAGCACACAGGATAATATTGTACATCTTTTTTTTTATAGTAAGGAGAAACTGAGTATCAAGGAGTTAAGACTCTGGTGGGAGATAGAGTTTTTACAGCTTTATATAAATGAAAACAAAGTACCCAGAGGGCTGAGGATGAAGAAATACCCTGCCAATGACAAGGAAGACAAAGTATTCATGGAAGATTGGAATGAAACTTTAACTAAATGCTCCCTAATCCTCATGGGGAAATTGCTTAACAAAAAGAAAGGAGAAAGAGAGAAAGTTTTGGCAGAATTAACAGATTTACAGGAAAAAGTTGATCTAACTAAAGATGATACGAGATTTGAAGCATTTGATAAACAATTCAATGACACCCTTGAAAAGCTGGATAAGGAAATCATGGAAAGAAAGATTAGTAAGTACCAACGTGACTGCAAGGACTATGAGTTAAATATAGTCTATAACTGGAATACCAGTGGTGGAGCCAACTTTGATAACAGAAAATCAAGGAAACGAACACACAAAAATAAAAATAAGAATACAAGCAAAAGTAATTCAGAGCAATGAAAAGTTACTTTTAGTGAGAGCAGTATTGGTACAGATTTCTCTGGAAACACCACCGGAGAAATATCGAATTCATCAGGTTCAGAACAGGAATTGGACTCTGATTGTTCAAATGTTTTGATTAATGATGTGGAACCTGAGGGCAGAGAACACACAAGTAAAGAACCAGGAGCGAGACCTAAGGAGAATATAAAAAGGAAATCTTTCTCTGAAATTCTCAAACAGGATGTGTTACCATCTACCAATAAGCCAACAGTTACAGAGTCAAATACATCAACACCGAGATATCCCAGTAGAGCAAACAAGGGATCAAAAAATGGGAAGAGTCAGAGGGGCAGAATATAATAAATCTTTCATGTGTACAGCTTACAAATGAACAGCAGAAAGTTCTGACAAAAGGACTTGGGTTTGCTCCCTCTAATGACTTTGACCTATTTGATGTATTATTGGACTTGAACAAGTTCATGAGGAAAGTGACATTAAAGAAACATTTTTCTGAGATGGCTAATATTACTATTGATAATTCAGATAGTCCTGATTGTCCTGATGTCTGTGTTGGTTCTGGTGCGGAATATTCTATGTTTACAGATATTGAAAAATTGGAATTTAGTGAATTATGTGACCTGACTAATCTAGCGGCCTTAAATAGTGATAACATTAGACATAGTGAAAGCAATCACATTGTCCCTAGGAGTAACATGAAATGTACAAATAAATATTTTTACCCTTTACATTCTAGGGGTGAAAACATTGATCTATTCCATACCATTGTTGAACAAGAACTGATTAAACTCTATGAGTGTGAAAAGAAGAAAGAGAAACATAATAATAATTTATCAAGAACAGAATGGCAGGCACTGCAGTGTCTGCAGAAAAATCAGAGTTTAATCATTACCAACTCTGACAAAGGTGGATCGATCGTTGTTCAAGATAGGGAAACCTATGTAATTGAGGCCCAAACACAACTGAGTGATAGGGATACATATAGGTTACTTACCTTCAACCCCACTACAAAATTTGTAAATTAATTGGATAATATACTTGAAGAAGGATTCAAATTAGGCATTCTCAATGAAAAATTGGCAGATTCACTTTTGGTAAAATTCCCAGTAATATCTACCTTTAAACACTTGCCAAAGATTCATAAAAACCCACTAAAACCGCCAGGTAGGCCCATCATTTCCACAATAGGCACACTAGGTGAGAAATTAGGAGCATGGGTGGATGGGTTTTTACAGCCAATAGTTACCAACATGCCTGGATATTTACGAGACACAAAACAGTTACTCAGGAAGCTTGAAGGCTTCAGATGGTCTGACAACTGCTATTTTTTAACAATAGATGTGGTCTCGTTATATTCTTGCATCCCCCATAGCCAAGGCCTTTTAGCTCTAGAAGAGATTTTGAAATTCTATACTAACTTTGACGCTGTGTTTATTAGTTATCTAATTGATGTGGTCAATTTTCTGCTAACCCATAATTATTTTGTTTTTGAAGGTAACATCTATTTACAGCATAGGGGTACGGCCATGGGGGCAAAATTCGCCCCCTCCTATGCAAACATTTATTTGAGTTATTTTGAACTGTTTAAGATTTTTGGCGATTTGAATGACTATAAAAATAACATCAAATTTTATACTAGATTTATCGATGACGTGTTAATTGTCTGGCATGGGAGTATAACCCAGATGGAAGATTTTGTTAGAACATTGAATGATAACAGTATGAATCTTAAATTTACCTATAGTTGGAATGAGGATAATATCAATTTCTTAGACTTGAAAATCAAGGTAGATAAAAGGGAACAATTAGTAGTGATGGAAGCTTTTAGAAAAGAAATTGCTGGTAACACCATACTTAGAGCAGAATCAAATCATCCCAAACATCTAAAAAGGGCCATCCCAAAAGGACAATTTATGAGGCTACGCAGGAACTGCAGCAATACTGAAGACTATAATAAACATGCAGGTCTCCTAAAGGATCGCCTCTTAAACAGAGGTTATAATAAGAATCTATTGGAGAATACTAGAGATAGTATAAGATCTATGGATAGGGAAGAATTGCTTCAGGACAAACCAAAAAGTAAAAGCTCAAGTGACAATCTTGTTTTCTCTACTCAGTATAATAACCAATATAACAAAATTTGTAATCTAGTGAAAAGATACCTCCCCATTCTTGAAAAAGAACCCACTTTAAAAGATATATCGAGTAACGGTGTCAAATTTGTTTCAAGAAGAGCTAGGACTTTAGGACAGTATGTAAATAGGAATTTCTCAGAATCTAATAAACCTAATACAATCAGATCAGAGAGTTGGCTAAAAACTAGGAAAGGGACATTTAAATGTGGGATAAGACCTTGTAAAACCTGCAAGTTTGTTAAGCAGGGTGAAATCTTTGTGTCTCACACTACAAAAAGTGAATTCAGAATTTACCAACATTTTACCTGCCAAACAGACTATGCAGTCTATTTAATCTCTTGTAAACTTTGTGGGTGCCAATACACAGGGAGAACTATAAGACCCATAAAGGATCGTATGCGTGAACACTTATTATCACTAGAAGCTCTTGAACCTAAGACTCCAGTGGCAAGACATTTTGCACGTCATCGCAATAGTCATCCATACACAAAAGAAGGGCTTGAATATATTTTAACTTTGTTTCAATTTCAAATCATTGACAGGGTACCAAAAAGAATCACAGGGGGAGACAGATTGGCTAAGTTAAACAGAAAAGAGGCTTTCTGGATACATAAACTTGAAACAGGTAGCCCAAAAGGGATAAATAAAATTTGGGACTTACAACTGTATACAGGTATATAAGTAAAGGCATATAGCTATATGCAATTATTTGCTTATTTTCTCTCCCCCCTCCCCTATTAACAATGTAAGAACATTACAATGTTTAATATTAGATTATTTTTCTTATATGTAGTAATAATAGATTTCTTCGTAGGTGGTTAGTTAAAAGTTTTTTGGTCACTAAGACTATTTCAAGTTTGTTGTGACAATAATACTTTCTAAGTCAAGTGTCCAAATTTAAGATTTAGAATTTGTTTTAAAATCTGTCTTCATTTAAGTCACTCTTACCACTTATGGCAATATTGGAATAATTGATACTGTGAGGGCTTTACAAAAGATCAATATATTATATTATGTATATATGTTATGCATAAACATACTAGCCACTATATTTGGCGATCACTATTATTATTAGACTTTCTTCTCTATTGTATCATCTGGGATCCATATTATATAGTGCAGATCCACTTATGAAAATAATTCCAATGAAGTTTCAAATTTTCAAATTGTTAAATAGTCATATCCAATTGTTAAATTTATTGGCATATGTATCATATTGTTTCTACCATACATCTAGAAAAAAGTGTATATTTCATTATATTTTTAAGTATACTGTTTTGTTTCTATTGTGAGATTTTTTCGAATTTGCATATTGTTCCATTTGGCACGCATGATCTAACATACCATATATTGGACACGGATCACTGTTTTCAAAATGAATTAGAGGTGATTAGCAAGTGTCGTGGAAAGGGTTAATAGATCTGCATGCATAAATGGCCATAGAGGGAATCAGCTGCTATCCCTGATGAAGTGCTGTGTTTAGCAGGAAACGCGTCGGAGAGCAGCTCCTGTGTGCTGGGGTATAACATTTGTTGTATGTGTGCTTGAAATAATGATTTTACTGGACCGAATAAAGTTTTTGCATTTTTACTAACTCTCCACTGTGCTGCCTATTATCCTTTCGTATACATTTGGATTTGTTTTTAAATTCAACTATACCTGCTTCATAAGACCAACACAGCTACTTATGTTTTCATTGGACAAGTTTGGATATAACTATTATTCATTCTCAAATTCTGGATTATATTATACTCTCAGCTTGATTAGTTTTATTCATATAACTAAGTGCTGTGTGATTGCTGGTGTGTTTGTTAAAGCCTTTTGTATATATTTTATGTTTGACTGCTTGTGTGACTGAATCAAGGCACCTGCAGTATTTAACTCTCACTACTATTGAGTTGCTAATCTCTATCAAATACTCTCCTTTCTGCTGCCAGCAGTCTTTGTTGCGTGAAGGTTCCGTATTCACTCAGCTACCCTGCTGTAGTGACCCTCAGATCAATGAGCATATCAGGGTTCCCTTAAGTTCAATCTGTGGGAATCCGAGGTAAATTGTGAGACTGAGTGGGCCTACATTGGCAGTAAGCTGTTGTAGTAGTGTTTTCTATAAAAAAAACAGCTGTATTCAGTTAAGTGCAAGAGGCAGAAGGCCTCTTCTACTTCTTTGTCCTTTTGGTTGAGGAGCTTGATTTGCTTGGCCTATGAGACAGCGGGACATAAGCCTCCTCAGAGGATCACGGCTCATTCGACTAGAGTTGTGGTTTCATCTTGGGCCTTACACACTTTTACAAATTTGACGTTTTTTTGCTTCTGCGGAAGCTGTTTTTGGGAGAAAGGTTTTGCAGTCTGTGGTGCCCTCAGATTAGGGTCCGCCTTTTCCCTCCCGGTTTCATTCAGTGTCCTCTAGTCTAGAGCTTGGGTATATCTTCCTAACAGTAATAAATGAAGCCGTGGACTCTCCTCCCCTTTAGATGGCAAACATATATTATGCTTACCTGATAATTTAATTTCCATCGGGTGGAGGAGAGTGCACGGCTCCTGCCCGTATCTCTGAGGGGCGGACCTAAATTTAGTTTATCTTCGGGCACCATTTATACCCTGATATTTCTCCTACTGTTCCTTGTTCCCTCTGCAGAATGACTGGGGGATGAGGGGAGTGGGGGAGGTATTTAAGCCTTTGGCTGGGGTGTCTTTGCCTCCTCCTGGTAGCCAGGTTCATAATTCCCAACAGTAATGAATGAAGCCGTAGACTCTCGTCCCCTCGATGGAAATTAAATTATCAGGTAAGCATAAGTTATGTTATTTACATCAAGGCAAAGACATCAGATCCATGACGTTTTGGTCTAGCAGACCATAATCATGTGGTATACAGCACATATGCAACATACACCTTTTATACCCCAAATGGGAGGGGCTTTCTGATTAGCACAGGTAATGTTCATTAAATAATTGATTGTGTCTATCTATCCAAACAGGTATAGAGCTCCCTCTATGGTTAAGTTGAATTTCTCAAAAGACATATACAGGTATCCCTCAGATTACGCCGGGGTTAGGTTCCAGAAGGATTGGTTATAAATCGAAATCCTGTTTATAATGCAAGTCAATGGGAAGTGAGGGAGTTAGTTTCCAGGCCCCTCTCAAAATTGTCATAAGTAACACCTAATACATTATTTTAAAGCTTTGAAATGAAGACTTTACATGCTAAACAGCATTAGACACAGAATATATAATTAAACTTAGTTAAATGAACAAAAACATTTGCTAAAACCTAATAAAAAATCACACAACACAGACTTTACTTGCATTTTTTTGCAAACAGTTCTTTCTATGAATTCCAATCTGGACGGATTTATAGACAGGAAGATCTTGTTCCTTTGAAAGCTGCTCGATAGCTCAGGTCTAGCTAGCTACACTGATTAATTTCAGCCTTCTTGTTTGCTTGGCTTGCATATCTTTGCTGCAACACAAGCAGACAGCTCCACCTGCTGTAAACCGAGGGCCACCTGTACATTTTATTATATTACTCACTATATTTAAAATTATTTTTACAAATGTATGACCATCATTGGAAGTACAGGTAGCATTGTGAGCTCTTGAAAAAATGGGCTCTTAAGAAAATGTATATACATCATGATCACTGAAGGACATACATCAATATATGGAAATAATTAAATTATCAATTTTAGCATAGGATTTTATCTAATCAAAAATTCCTTGTTCATCCCCAAAGGATATATATCTGTAATTGATAATGGAGCATTCCTCATGCCCCACCATTGCATGGGTTGGACCTTCAGCTTTTTTGCCAGGAAGGTGTTCTTCCTTTTAGCCATTTCTTTAGTGAGAAGAGTCTTAGAAGCCTGCTTTCTTGATTTTTTCATCAGGATAAGGCTCTGCTATGAACAAATTACTGTTTTCTTTCTTAGATGGTATCTACAGATACTATTAACTAATGGCTAGATTCCGAGTTTTGCGGTAAGCGGAAAAAGCAGTGTTAACAGGTCCTAACGCTGCTTTTTCACTACCACTGCTATTACGAGTCTTGTAGGTTTAGGGGCACCGCACACTTTTTTGGCCTTACTGCAAATTGACTTACGTAAACTTCGTAAACCCTTTTTTCTATGGGACTTCCATAGCGCCGGTATTACGAGTTTGTCCTGGGAGGCCAAAAAGTGAGTGGTACAGCCTATACCGACAAGATTCCTAACGCATTCTAAAGTCAGTAGTTATGAGTTTTACACTACAACGCTGTAGCATAAAATTCATAACTAAAGTGCTAAAAAGTACACTAACACCCATAAACTACCTATTAACCCCTAAACCGAGGCCCTCCCGCATCGCAAACACTATAATAAAAAAAATTGGATTGGAACAGCCAATAGAATTCTAGCTCAATCCTATTGGCTGATCCAATCAGCCAATAGGATTGAAGTTCAGATAGGATTTTTTCTACCTTAATTCCGATTGGCTGATAGAATTCTATCAGCCAATCGGAATCTAAGGGACGCCATCTTGGATGATGTCATTTAAATGTACCTTCATTTGTCGTTAGTCCGTCTGAAGAAGAGGATGCTCCACGTCGGATGTCTTGAAGATGGACCCGCTCCGCGCCGGAAGGATGAAGATAGAAGATACCGTCTGGAGGACCACTTCTACTGGCTTCGTTGAGGACATCTTGCCGCTTGGATGAAGACTTCTCCTGGTAAGTGAATCTTCGGGGGTTAGTGTTAGGATTTTTTTAAGGGTGTATTGGGTGGGTTTATTTTTTAGGTTAGGGTTTTGGGCCTGCAATAGAGCTAAATGCCCTTTTAAGGGCAATGCCCATACAAATGCTTTTTTCAGGGCAATGGGGAGCTTAGGATTTTTTAGTTAGTATTTTATTTGGGGGGTTGGTTGTGTGGGTGGTAGGTTTGTTGGGGGGGTTGTTTGTATTTTGTTTTACAGGTTAAAGAGCTGATTTCTTTGGGGCAATGCCCCGCAAAAGGCCCTTTCAAGGGCTACTGATAGTTTAGTTTAGGCTAGGTTTTTTTTTTATTTTGGGGGGGCTTTTTTAGGGCTATTAGATTAGGTGTAATTAGTTTAAATATCTTGTAATTTGTTTTTTATTTTCTGTAATTTAGTGTTTTTTTGTGATTTAGCTAATTTAATTTAATTTATTTAATTGTATTTAATTTAGGCAATTTATTTAATTGTAGTGTTAGGTGTTAGTGTAAGTTAGGTTAGGTTTTATTTTACAGGTAAATTTGTATTTATTTTAGCTAGGTAGTTATTAAATAGTTAATAACTATTTAATAACTATTCTACCTAGTTAAAATAAATACAAACTTGCTAAAATAATAATACAAACTTGCTAAAATAAATACAAACTTGTAAAATAAAAATAAACCCTAAGCTAGCTACAATGTAACTATTAGTTATATTGTAGCTAGCTTAGGGTTTATTTTATAGGTAAGTATTTAGCTTTAAATAGGAATAATTTAGTTAAAGATAGGAATTTTATTTAGATTTATTTAAATTATACTTAAGTTAGGGGGTGTTAGGGTTAGACTTAGGTTTAGGGGTTAATAAATTTAGAATAGTGGCTGCGACGTTGGGGACGGCAGATTAGGGGTTCATAAGTGTAGGTAGGTTGCAGCGACATTGGGGGCGGCAGATTAGGGTTAATAAATATAATGTAGGTGGCGGCGATATCCGGAGCGGCAGATTAGGGGTTAATAAGTATAATGTAGGTGTCGGCGATGTCGGGGGCAGCAGATTATGGGGTTAATAAGTGTAAGATTAGGGGTGTTTAGACTCGGGGTTCATGTTAGGGTGTTAGGTGTAAACATAACTTTAGTTTCCCCATAGGAATCAATGGGGCTGCATTACTGAGATTTACGCTGCTTTTTGGCAGGTGTTAGACTTTTTCTCAGCTGGCTCTCCCCATTGATGTCTATGGGGAAATCGTGCTTGAGCACGTACAACCAGCTCACCGCTGACTTAAGCAGCGCTGGTATTGGATTGTAGCACTTCTTGCTTTTTAACGCCGGGTTTGTAAAAACCTGCAATACCAGCACTGTAGGTAAGTGAGCAGTGAGAAAAAACTGCAGGTTAGCACCGCACAGCTCATAAAGCAAAACTCGTAATCTGGCCGTAAGTGTGCTTAATTCTTGTGCCTGGAATTAAGAAATCTAAGGAGCAACTTCTTCATAACCTTTATGTGGTGAGGGCTCTAACATTTTATATGGAAGACACAAAATCCTTTAGACTCTCTTATTCTTTGTTCTTCCATTTCTCTGCACATCGTAAGGATCACACTTCTGTAGCAGATACCTTGGCTTAAGGCAAAGGTGATCAACCTTGGCCCTCTAGAGGTTTTGGAACTACATTTCAAAGCTCAGACACTTTCAGCTAGCTGATCATCATGGGAAGTGTTGTTAAAAAACCTCTGGAGGGCCAAGGTTGATCACCCCTGGCTTAAAGGACTGAACCCGATTTTTTTTCTTTTGTGATTCAGATAGAGCATGCAGATTTAGCAACTTTCTAATTTACTCCTATTATCAAATTTTCTTCATTCTCTTGGTATCTGTATTTGAAAAGCAAGAATGTAAGTTTAGATGCCGGCCCATTTTTTGGGTTGTTCTTGCTGATTGGTGGATAAAATCACCCATCACCCATCAATAAACAAGTGCTGTCCAGGGTCTGAAACTAAAAAATAGCGTAGATGCCTTCTTTTACAGATAAAGATAGCAAGAGAATGAAGAAAAAATGATAATAGGAGTAAAAAGTTGCTTAAAATTGCATGCTCTATCTGAATCACTAAAGAAAAAAATTGGGTTCAGTGTCCCTTTAAGGCCTTAGCTTTTGTCAGGGTTTTACCCTGCTTTGTTTGCTATTTGCTGCTGGCTGCCATTTTACTTACCTCGCTCACTGAATCTGATGCAGAGTGTGTAACACTGCTCACTTATCTGGGCGCCCTCTTATGGCCAAAATGGTGAATATCATCAGTGTGAGACAGGTTGCAGTCCCAGGATTATAATGTCACACTTATTATTTAAAGGGCCTCTGTTCAGTATGCTTTTGCACTTGCGTTGTCTCAGACTTGTTTGTTAGTTCATGTGTTCCAGTTCCTGTGTAATACCTGGCTTGTCTTATGTCCCTTCTGGTTCCTGATCCCTGGCTTGTTCCTGACTCTGCTGTTTTCCATGTTCCTGATCCCGGCTCATCTGACTATTCGCTTTGGCTCCTGACTCGGCTCTTCTGACTACCAGCTCTGGCTTTGACTCCTGGCTTGTCATTTGGCTTGTGGACTTTTTATTATTTTTCGTTATTAATAAAAGGTGTGATTATTTTTGCACTTCACGTCTCAGTCTGATTCCTGGTACTCTGACATTACGCAAGAACCATGAATCCTGACGGTGCTAATAATCCACCTTTACCCACCATCATTTCCAGGATGGATGAACATGATCATCGCTTGGATCAATTTGCAATAGCCCTGCAAACCCTTCTGACTCGCACTGCACATTTGAATCAGAGTATCCCACAAGATATGGCTGCTCCTGTTTCCGCTGCTGCACCTAGTCCTACCAGGAGCATGTCTGGTTCTGCACCTCTACCTCAGCGATATGGAGGCGATCCTAATCAGTGCAGAGGGTTTTTAAACCAGGTGGGCATTTATTTTGAGATGTTACCTCAGGTGTTTCCCTCTAAAAGCTAAGGTGGGATTTCTCATCTCTTTACTCTCTGACACGGCTCTTGCTTGGGCTAATCCCTTGTGGGAGACTAATAAACCAGTGATTTCAAATTACCCTGAATTTGTGACCTCCTTTTGAAGGGTATTTGATGTTCCGGCTCGCTTCTCCTCGGCTGCCAAATGACTCATGTCCATTCAGCAAGGTACAAGATCTGTTGCTCAGTATGCCATTGAGTTCCGTACGCTTTCTGCAGAGGTAGGTTGGAACAATGAAGCCCTTGTTGCCGCCTTCTTTCATGGGCTCTCTGATGCAATTAAAGCTGAAGTTGCTGCCAGAGATTTACCAGAGGATCTCGAGGCATTGGTGTCTTTTTTTTATCCTAATTGACATCAGACTCAGAGAGAGGCCCTCTTTTAAGGAGCGCTTGCGGAAGCCTCCTGTTCCGTTGTCTCCTACGTTTTCGTTACCACCCATGCATACCTCTCCTCCGATGCCTCCTGGTCCCGAGTCACCAGGTACTGCTGAGCGGATGAAGTTGGGATTCATGCGTCTCTCCTTGGCGGAGAGGGCCTTTAGGAGAAGGGAGGGGCTCTGCCTCTATTGTGGGTTACAGGGCCACCTTTTAAAGTCTTGTCCTACATTGCTGGGAAATGCTTGCACCTAAGGTCCTGTCGGGGGACAGACCTTGAGTTGTTTATCCTCGTCCCCGGAACCGCTAAAGGAGAAACCTTTGGTCACTTTCCTGGGTGGACTCCTCAATAGTCACCCAGGCTCTTGTTGACTCTGGTGCTGCAGGTTATTTCATTGACAGTGCTTTTGTATCACAGCACTCTATTCCTGTATTGCCTCGGTCTGTTCCGCTTGCTATTGAGGCCATTGATGGCAGGCCCCTTCAGTCCATACTCGTTACACACAAAATCGCTCTGTTATCCATGGCTGTTGGGGCTTTCCATTTTGAAACCCTCCAGTTCCAGGTGATAAACTCTCCGCATTGTCCGGTTGTTCTCGATTATCCCTGGCTCCAAAAGCACAATCCCAGTCTCGACTAGTGCAGGTCCGAAATTTTGTCATGTGTCTAATGTATTTCCACTTGTCTTCGGAAACCAGTCAAAGTCCTGTGCACTTCTTCGGTATCTCAATATCCAGAGGAGTACCAACGTTTTTGACAAGGTGCGTGCCTGTAAGTTGCCTCCTCACCGGTCGTACGATTGTGCCATAGACCTGCAACCCGGAGCCATTCCTCCTCGGGCTGGGTTTACCCTATGTCTATTGCAGAGAATTGTGCGATGGAGGAGTATGTTGCTGATGCTCTGTCACAGGGGATCATCCACAAATCCTGCTCTCCTGCAGGGCCTGGCTTCTTCTTTGTGAAGAAAAAGGGTGGCAGGTTAAGACCATGCATCGATTATAGGGGTCTTCATCGTCTTACCATTAAGAATGCTTACCCTATTCCACTCATTACGGAACTCTTTGACTGCCTCAAGAGAGCTACGGTCTTTTCTAAACTTGATTTGAGAGGAGCGTACAATATCGTTAGGATCAAGGAGGGCCACGAATGGAAAACAGCATTTAACACCAGAAGCGGGCATTATGAATATCTTGTAATGCACTTTGGCCTATTACTATAGAAAGTTTATTAAAAACTTTTCTTCCTTGGTCAAACCTATCACTGACATGACCCGTAAAAAGAAAAATCCACTCCATTGGTCACCTACTGCCATTAAGGCCTTTGAGAGTCTTAAGACTGCCTTTGCTGCCGCTCCAGTTCTGGCTTGTCCTAACCCTGTCCTGCCTTTCGATCTTGAGGTTGATGCATCTGAGACTGGAGTAGGTGCCCTCTTGTTTCAACGTCCTATGCCTGATGGTTCCTTGCATCTATGCGGTTTCTTCTCTAAGAAATTGTCTCCAGTGGAGTGCAATTATAAAATTTACGACAGGGAATTACTGGCCATAATTTTGGCACTCAAGGAATGGAGGCATCTTCTCGAGGGTACTAGAGTACCAGTGCTCATTCTTACTGACCATATGAATTTAACTTATCTTTCCGAAGCAAAAGGTTTGTCGCCCCGACAGGCCAGATGGGCGCTATGTTTGTCTCGGTTTAATTATGTGGTCTCCTACCTGCCTGGTAGTAAGAATGTTAGGGCTAATGCCCTCTCTTGACAGTTTTTGCCTCTGTCCAAGGAGGAGTCTGTACCTACTCCAGTTATACCTCCTGTCCATATTTTGGCCACCATAAGTACTAATTTGACTTCTTGATCCTGGCTGCACAAACCAATGCACCTCCTAAGAAACCTAGTGGTAAGTGCTTTGTACCTGAGAATCTTCAAACTAAACTATTGCACACTTACCACTATCCTAAAGCCGCAGGTCACCCGGGCAAGAACCAAATGATTTTGTCTGTCACTTGACAATTCTGGTGGCCAGGTCTTTGTTCTGATGTTGCTGCGCATGTTGCCTCCTGCTCAGTCTGTGCACAGAACAAACTTCTCGACTTCTTTCTGTGGGTCTTCTCCAACCAATTGCTAATGGTGAGCGTCCTTGGATACATCTTTCCATGGACTTTATTGTTGAGCTCCCTGTTTAACAATGGCAATACTGTTATCCTAATGGTGGTTGACCGTTTTTCTAAAATGTCACATTGCATTCCCTTGAAGAAGCTGCCTACCGCTCAGGAGCTTGCTTCAATTTTTGCCTGGGAGGTCTTCCGTTTACATGGGTTACCCAAGGAGATAGTCTCGGACCGGGGTAGTCAGTTTGTCTCCAGATTTTAGCGTTCCTTTTGTGCTCAAATGGGGAGCCTGCTTTCCTTCTCCTCGGCATATCGCCCTTAATCCATTGGGGCTGCAGAATGGTCTAATCAAGCTCTGGAACAGTTCCTCCATTGCTATGTCTCAGATCACCACAATAATTGGTCTGAACTGTTATCTTGGGCAGAGTTCGCTCGTAACTATTAATGCTTCCTCCCAGTTATCCCTGTTCATGTCGAATTATGGGTTTCAACCATCCTTGTTGCACGATTCATTCATGTCTCAGGGTATTCCGACTTTGAAAGAGCATAGCCGGCAATTCCGTTCCACCTGGGTATAGATTCAGGATTGCTTTCATCGGTCTATGCAGCGCCAAAAATTCCAGGCTGATCGTGGTGAGAGGTCTTGGCTGTCCTTCCACAACTTGAACCATTGTGTGCCTTCCAATAAACTGGCATAAACCCGTTATGTTGGTCATTTTTTAATACTCAGACGGGTTAGCGTTGTATAGCTCTGAGAAGCTTTGAAACAGAGCATGTCAATCTTGTTTAACACAACATCACTACTACTCAGGGATAGGCAAGGTGTCCGTACACGGACACTGGTGTCCGTGACTGGTGCTTGCAGTGTCCGCCGCCCATTTTGCTGAGGGGAGGGAGGAGTAAGACAGATGAATACTGGTCCTGACTCCTCCTTAACACATGCGGCGCCACGTTTTGCAGGGTTGTGGCCACTCACACATGATGCCGCTTAGTACCAGAAAATGACTCTGAGTGAGACAGAGAGAGAGGGAAGATTCAAGAAGCAAGCTGCCACTGTGTCCCTGGAGCTTTATATGCAAATGTAAAGCACTTTAACCAGCACCTGAGGTTTATTATAAGTAGTATTTAAATAGAAAGAAAAGATATAGTAAGGTTGTGAATCATAACCTTAGTATATCTTTTCTTTCTGATGAAATAATAGGAAAGGGAAAATATTTAGTGAGAATAAAATTAGTGTCTTGTCAAGAGACTGCTAACAATATTGGGTGATAAGTTATGGAATAAATAAAGCCTGAGTGAAATACTGGATGTGTATCTTCTGCATCTGTATAATAACACCCAGCTCTATACAAAGACACAGAAGTGAAACTGGCACATGTGTATAGCCAGACAAGGGCTGGTTATAGGTTCAGTGGTATCTGCATCAGTATAATAAAATTCAGCACTATAAAATAATAGTTTTAATTGTAAATGTACCTTGGTATCCTTCACTAAAGGTCTTTACTTTAGAAAATGTCCGCTACAGCCTTGGCTCGTGCCTATCCCTGCTAGTACTACTATTTTAGTGTTATTATCATCTGATATTTAACAATGAAAACTCGTTGACAATTAGTAGAACAACAAGCTATGTGTACTTAACCCCTTAAGGACCAGCGACGTACCCTGTATGTCGCTGGCCTTTTTTTGGGACTTGATTGTTTTATAGTGCGGTCTTGCCACCAGCGTTGAGACTGCTCTATTCCACAAAGCCTGCTGGAGGGAGGGCATTAATAGCGTGTTCTTGCTAGACGTGTGCCATTATGTCCTGAAAAAACCCTTAACGACCAGTGACATATAGGGTACATTGTGGTCATTAAGGGGTTAATATGCCAGATAGCTTGAAGAAATATATAATAATGATATGAATACAAGTTTAGCTATTGGGCCCAATGGCGTTCAAAAGGATATATATTTCTGGGCGATTCAAAACATAAAGTATGTTAAGATGATTAAGAAACACGTGTAGCATATGTACCTCTTAAGACACATATTTGTATATACTAGATTCTGACAGAACATAAAACATAGCATATAGCCAAAAACTGACTAGTAGAATAATCTGCAATGTGTTTCTGAGCTTTGAAGGAGATATAGACTAGTATAGAGTAGAGGCCCAATAGCTTAAAGGTAGTGTGCACTACCTATTGTGTTAGATAAATAACTAATGTACCTACCGGTAGGCATCTTAAGTAAAAGCCATAGCTTACTATCTTGGCACATTGTAAGATTATCTAAGCTAGTATTAAATATAGTACCATGGACAGGATGATAGACAATAAACCTATTATCTGGAAGCAGAGAGGACGGCATGTCTGTAGCAAACATAAACTGACATTGATTTTAAAATATTATACGAGCTGGAGGAGAGATATTGCTAAATCTTAAGGCCACTCCTGGACCCTAATGTTCAATAGATTCAGAGCATGACACCCTTAATTATATGGTTTCTCAACTAATCATTAAGAGTGTTGATAACTGAGCATGTGAGAGGTGAATTAGAATAACTCAAATAGTTGCTGACATGTCCGTAGAAGGGGATAGCGTGACTTTCCCCTCCTGCTCCTATCAGTACCTATCTCCATTTCCATCTCTCTCCTTTTCTTCCTTTGAAGTCCACTGCATCTGCCTGTTCTCCCCCCTCTCTCTCAGAGTGGCAGTTATCTATCGTCCCCCTGGAACAACCTCCCAATTCCTTGACAACTTTGCTGCCTGGCTTCCTCACTTTCTCTCTACAAATACACCTACCCTAATTCTGGGCCTGTCGATAATTTCCAATCTCAGACCACCATGTGCTCAGCTTTAATCCCAATATAGATGCTAAACCTAATTCCCCCTCTTGCCCCCGCACCAGTAGAAATCTGTACACTGTGGACCCTCCCCAACTCTCCAATCTTATTCATATACGCCTCTCCCACACTTCCACGATATCCTGCCCTGACCTTGCTATAACCAACTATAACAATACTCTCTCCGCTGCACTTGACACTCTCGCTCCGCCCCAACTTCGCAAAGCCCCACGTCGCCAGCTCCAGCCCTGGCACTCCCAACAAACACACCACCTACAAAAGTGCTCACGCACTGCTGAATGTGCCTGGAGGAAATCCCGCTCTGAACCTGATTTCCTGCACTATAAGTTCATTCTTTACTTTTACACCTCTGCCCTTCGCTTAGCTAAGCAAACATACTTCTCTTCTCTTATATCCACTCACTCTTAAAACCCTAAAAGACTCTTCTCCATTTTCAACTCTCTCCTCTACCCACCTGCACCACCCCATCATCTGCATTCAGTGCTCAAGACCTTGCTGACTATTTTTTCAATAAAACACTTGCCTTTCGAAGAAACATCCCAACACAAACCTGCAATCTCCCAACTTCGCTCCCAGTCACCCCCTCTGCCACTCTTTGTACCCTCCTCCCAACCACTGAGAGTGAAATGGCTTCCCTTTTGTCTTCCTCACACCTCACTACCTGCCCACTTGACCCTATTTGTTCACATCTAATCCCCCCTCTGTCTCCCACCCTCACTCTGGCTCTTACTCACATATTCAACCTATCCCTTTCTACCGGCTCATTCCCTGCCTCCTTCAAACATGCAAAGGTCACCCCCATACTCAAAAACCCTCCCTTGACCCTAACTCCCCTGCAAACTACCGCCCCATATCACTGCTCCTGCTAGCTTCAAAATTCCTTGAAAAACTAGTTTTTGATCGCCTAACCAAATTCCTGTCCTCCAACTCATTGCTCGACCCCCTGCAATCTGACTTCCGTCCCCAATACTCAACTGAGACTGCCCTCACCAAGGTTACTAACAATCTCCTTTCTGCTAAAAACAAAGGCTACTACTCTATACTCATCTTACTTGACCTCTCTGCTGCCTTTGACGCTGTTGACCATCCCCTTCTCCTATGGACTCTCAGCTCTCTTGGGGTCTGTGACACTGCCCTCTCCTAGATCCACTCTTATCTCTCTAACAGATCCTTCTCCGTCTCTTTTGCTGGTGACTCCTCCTCTCTTTTGCCTCTGTCTGTTGGAGTACCTCAAGGCTCTGTCCTGGGTCCTCTACTCATCTCTATTTACACTTCTTCACTGGGTAAACTTATCAACAGCTATGGCTTCAGCTATCATCTCTATGCGGATGATACCCAGATCTACCTTTCCACCCCTGCACTCTCTCCTTCTGTCAATTCTCACATCAGAGACTGCTTATCTGGCATTTCCTCCTGGATGGCCTCTCACCACCTAAGAATAAACATGTCCAAGACCGAACTACTTCTAATTCCCCCCTCTAACTCTATTCCAGTTTCTAATTTTTCTATCACTGTTGGCGGCACCACAATCTCCCCATCACCCCATGTCCGCTGCCTCTGAGTCACGCTTGACTCAAATCTGTCCTTCATTCTCCACATCCAATTGCTCTCTTCATCCTGTCGCAACCACCTACGCAATATCTGCAAAATTTGTCCATTTCTAAGTGCTTAAACTACTAAACAGCGAATCCACTCCCTGGTAATTTCCTGACTTGACTACTGTAACAACTTACTAACTGGCCTCCCTCTCTCCAGCCTCTCTCCCCTCCAATCCATCCTAAATGCATATGCCAGGCTAATCCACCTCTCTCTATGCTCTGTTTCTGCTGCACCTCTCTGTGAGTCCCTTCACTGGCTCCCTTTTCACAACAGAGTTAAATTCAAAATTCTCACCCTGACCTACAAAGCCCTCACCAATGCTGCCCCACCCTACCTGTCCTCACTTATCAACAAATATACTCCTGCTCGCCCCTAAGATCCAACAATGACCTGCTTATTGCGTCCTCTACCATCACCTCCTCTCATGCTAGACTACAGGACTTCTCTTGTGCAGCACCAACCCTCTGGAACACACTTCCTCATGCTATCAGACTTGCCCCTAACCTCTCCTCCTTTAAACGTTCCCTAAAGACCTTTCTGTTCAGGGAAGCTTATCACCCGACTTATTAACAAACTAACTTCACTTAACTAACAGTTGCCCTCTATCTCCTCACTAATATTATTCTCATCTTTGAAGTCCCCACCTCCTGTTTCCCATCCTCCTACCCATCTAGATTGTAAGTTCCCACAGGAATAGGGCCCTCAATTCCCCCTGTATTTTGTCTGTAAAATTTTGTCTTTTATCGTATTGTTTCTCCATTGTACTGTTATCCTTGTACCCATGGGCAGCGCTGCGGAATCTCTTGGCGCTTTATAAATTAAGAATAATAATAATTATACAACAAGCTAACTTATTTCTCAGTAATATTGATAAATGCAAAAAGAAGCAACAATGATATGTCCATCTAGTATGTCCCAGAGAGAGTTATTACATTTTCATAGTTAAAAGGAGATGGCCATTCAGATTTACCCGCTTCCTAATGTATGTGGTAAGGGGGAGGTCTAGGCTGATATTAACTAGGGAGTTAGCTGAGTGCTTTATGAGACATAGCAAACCATATGGACAACAAAATGGAAACCCTCATTTAGAGCCCCTGTGTATTGCTTCTTATGTACGCACACTATAAATAACTAGTATGTGGGTCATAGTTAGAATAATAAAACACTAGGTGGTAAGGTTAGAAAAATTATCATTAACAGACAGGGATATGTACTCTGAGTCTCTATAGCCCACAATCAGCATGGTGTGTGAAGCCGAAAAAGTCTTTTGTAATGGTCAAGTCTCTGAATCTTGTCTGAGCTAGACTGCTATGTAGTTTTATAGGTATCAGCCCACTCCAAACTGCTTGAGCGAGGGATGTTTCGTCTGAATGTCCACAATATACAATCCAGAGTCTACTTCTACATTAACTTGTCGGGACAGGGGTAGAGGTGGTGGGGTAGAGAGGCCATCATCTCCTTTTGTAATCAGGAAGCCTGGAATCCGGTATGATCTGCTATCGATGGTATCAAGCTTCTCTGTGCAGGCTCTCCTAGATCCCAGAGCGGAGGCGGCCCTGGGTTGCATTCTTACAAGCAGTGTCCTGCTCTTTGCAAGGCCAATCAGGGATGTTAGAACTTCGTCATCGCCAGGTAAGCCGGCCGGATCTCCCTGGGCGTGAGCAAAGGGCCCTATCGGGTTAGATTCACCTGCTGTAAGTTTCAGAGCTTGATGGATTGCCTCTGTCAGCTCTGTACTTTTTAGCGTTGTAGGCCCCTATGTGAAGCCTCTGTGTCAAAGTCTCCTCGTGGATCAGACCCTCCTCACGAGGGAGTGGGGAGAGGTTCTTGTTGTCCGTATTGGGTAAAGGCTCTTCTGGGAAGGGGTTATCCCTACTTCTCACTGATTTACAGAGTAGGGTAAGTTCATCAAATTTATCATGCATTTTGACCTCAAAGTCCAGGAGTAGTGATCGTATGGCTGTATGTAGCTCCTCCATTATACCTGAGATATATATATATATATATATATATATATATACAGGCAGCTGGAGAGCACTCACACATCTTAGGTCAAATTGCCAGGGTGCATGCAGGGGTTGAATATCAATGAACATATGGAAGCACTCACTGGTCCTTTCAAATGTGTATTTTATTTGTGACGTTTCGGGGACCGTATACCCTTCCTCAGACCTATATATATATAAGCAATATTCCTCTTGAATTAGCAACAGATCAAGGGCTGTTCTGACCCGGCAGGCCGGGGAGGGGGGGGGGGCGTTGAGTGCTGGTGAATGCCTTAACTGAAGATCTCCTCCGCAGGCTTAATTAGGTCCCAGAGTGCATAAATAAGACAATCTTGGTAAAGTCTGATTACTCACATTGCAGAGTAGCCATATCTCAAATAGCGTGAATGAGATGAGATATATCTCCTTGGATTACTAATAGATTATTAGGGTTGGCCTGGGAGCTTCATAAATTGTGACCAATCATGGCCGCTTCCAAGCCACGCCCCCAGAAACCTCATTTTAAAGTATAACATCCTCCCATTGGTCTACAGGCCGCTCTTGGACCTATACAAATATAAAGAAGGTTATGGAGGATTTCTGGTATAACTCAGGGCCACATATGGGTCTAGATGAGTTCTGAACATAGCAAGAGAAATAGAGTGCACATTATAAGCTGATTTAAATAACCCACATCTTGTAAACAGAGGTTATGGGAAATATAACAGAGATAGGCTCCATTGGACCAAAAAAGTTGGAGTAGAGCAAGATGTAAAATTACCATTATTTGTAAAACAGTATTTCTATATACCAAAGTGGCTATGTAAACCATATGCAAAAAATGATCTTGTATTATCAAGGACAGAATATATATAATTTTTTAATTGTAATTGGTACTGGATTACTGCTAAGATTCTTATTGAACTCATCAAACTAGTGGCTTCCCACTAATTGTATCATAGCATAAAGTAAATTATAGAGGGTATTGCTGTCTGGGACAATATATAGGTCCGTTGCTGATTACAATATATATTTATCTCTGGAACTCTATTGTTTACTTTAATGTACAAAAGGACCATGTTTTTACTGTGCATGTGAGGGACACACAAAATACAACTATATAGAGATACACATGTGTAATCTTACTAGACCACCACGTCCGCAGGCAGCCCAGCAGCATGGGCAAAGGGTAATGTAGTGTCCTAAAACTGTGTCAGCTGATTTTACACAATAGAGTTATTGGTACAAGAAACATTCACAAGTTAATACTACACCTAAGTATAACTATATTGCAGGTCTGAAAAAACATACCAAACCTACGTTTAATAATCAGATATAAACTGTTGTCAAATAAACATATATAATTACAAAAAGGGATAATATTAAATGTTAAAGCATAGTAGAACATTATTTATGCTTACTGCTGTATAATAAGTAGACAAGATATTTTTTAGGCAATGTCATTTAAAAAGTTAACAAGCAAATTATAGAAAATCAGATCGAGGGAGTGACCATCTTTGTGAGTGGGAGAGTCAGTCCATTGTGACAGGCCAAAAGAGAAAGTGAGTTGCAGAAGTTGTTTTGCAGAGGAGGCAGTGGGATTGTCAAGAGGAACATTGAAGTTGCCAAGAATGAGGGCAGGGGTGTCTGAGGAAAGGAAATAAGGAAGTTTGAGGAGCCAGGGGGGCGGTATATGACTGCAACACTTAAAGATATGGGAGAAAATAAACAAAACATGTGTGTTTCAAATGAAGAAAATGTGAGGGAAGAGAAGGGCTGTATTTGTTGAAAGGCGCAACGAGAGGAAAGTAAAATACCAACACCACCTAGGAGTGTGGCTGAAGTGGAGACCTCAATGTGACAGTGCAGCAGTGGATGCTATGTCTGAAGCAGAGAGCCAGGTTTCTGTAAGAGCCAGAAGGTTGAGAGAGTGGGAGATGTCATGAGATGCAGGATACAGCATAGAAGGTACAACACTATTTTATTGCAGAGCATAGAAGTATACAGCTTGTACAACACATCTAACTTAGTAACTGCGACATAGACAATACTGCCATAAACCACACCCCCATCCGGGGACGTCACCTCCCACTCTCATCACATCTGCTTTTTCAAAGGACAAAGCATACATTTAGTACATCAAATAACAAGGTATACAAGAAGCATGCAAAAATAGTTTAGTTTAGTGTATAACATATAATTTAAAGAGAATATAGATGAACAACAAGAAATACAATCCTGACTTGGACATCGGGGTAGACTACCCTAGTCCACAGTGACCATGGGATTATTTTGCCCATTCTTCCGGTCACTGCTCTAAGTAATGCTAATCCCGAATATCGGGCTAGAAGTTTCAACACTCTTCCAATTTTACATTAACTGTCCTCTGATACAGAAGAAGGTGATTGAGAGTCTGCAGGAAGCAAAGAAGTATCCCCGCTGTGATCTTGCTGAGGGTAAGGCACCCCTCTTTATACAGGGGATCCCACCGGTGGTGGCTTTGAGGCATCCAGTCCCAAACTCTCAGATACTGGCTGAAGATGTCTTCTATTTCGACGTGTGACTGTCCCTCCATCAGTAAGGACTACATAAGACCTTGGTTCTGGAGAGCTTGTCCTGATGAACAGAGCTAGTTGGCTGGAAGACACCCACAGAGGTAAAGTGGTGCGAATCTGACGTTCTAGCCTCATCTATGCCTGGCTAAAAACCGTGGCTTGAATGGGAGTCGCCCTATAAGCCAAGAGAGCTAGGTACGGCTCAGATTGCTTCAAAATGAACTTTGTTGTTTGAACTGCCCTTTCAGCCATTCCATTGGCCTGGGGGAATGTGGACATGATGTAGAATGGACGAAAGCATATTCACTGCTGAAAGAACTGAACTCCATGGAAGCAAACTGCATTCCGTTATCACTCACTAACTCCATCGGTATGCCCCACCAGACGAAGAAGCTCTTGAGAGAAGTGATAACCGGCTTCACTGGTGATCTCATTCAAGGGTGCAATCTCCAAATACCTGGAATAGTAGTCAGTCACGAATAGGTACTTTTTCCCATGCAGTTCGCACAAATCAGCAACTATTTTCTGCCATGGGCCTGCAGGCAGCAGAGTAGAAATCAAGGGCTCCCTTCTCTGCGTAGGCTGGCATTCCCAGCAAAAGGCACATTTTGACACATGGCTTGCAATATCGGAACTGATCCCAGGCCACCATACTGCCGTAGCTGCCCTTTCTGTGCACTTTGTAATGCCCAAGTGGCCATCATGAATCCTGCTTAACATTTCCTGCCGCATGCTAACAGGAATAACAATGCGGTCCTGGAACAGCACCAATCCATCCAGCTCCATAAGCTGCAACCTCTCTGACTGGTAAGAACTTAAAGATATCCAGGCTGCCCGGCTCTCGGGCCAACCTTCTTTTATGTACTTAACTTCTTGAAGGTCTGTATCTAACCGTGTCTCCTTTCTTATTTACTCTAGCTTCCCTGACTAAATAAATTTGGATGCCAGAACTGAATCCACATACACTTTCACATCTGATTCCTTTGAAGATTCTTCAGCAGCAGTCAGCTGCTACTGCAGCTAGGCATTCTTTTTCAATTTGGGCATATTTCGACTCAGCAGTCATCAGTGTACAGGAACAGTAGGCTATGGGCTGTACTTTGTTCTCATTCAGCTGCAGGAGGGCGGCCCCTAGCCCATAACTGTTCCCATCAGCACTAACCACAGTCTTTTTAGAAGGGTTGTAGAACCCTAACACTGGGGCAGACCGCAGCAAGGACTTGACCTAAACGATAGGTTCTTCCTGTGAAGAACCCCAGACCCAGGCAATATCTTTCTTTAACAAATCTGTGATAGTGTGTAGTACTGTGGATAAATCTAGAAGGAACCTGCCCACATAATTCACAAAGCCCAATATTTGTCTCAGTTAGTGCACATCAGAAGGACTTTTCATCTGTTCAATAGCAAGGATTTTATCAGGGTTCGGCTTGATGCCATCTCCATTGATGATATGCCCAAAGTGACATAACTCAGATTTTCTAAAGTGGCATTTCTCTTTATTCAATTTCAGCCCAGACTCTCTAATGGTCTGCAGCACACAGCTCAAGCGCTGATCATGTTCTTTCAATGTAGACCCATACACTAAAATGTCGTCCATTACGACTGCCATGCCCTCGTGGTCCCTTAGGAGGGAACTCATCTCTCTTTAAAAGAGTTCAGGAGCAGAGGATGTCCCAAAGGGGAGTCTGCAGAAGCAAAACCGACCTACCGGTGTAATGAAGGTAGTCAGTTTGCGGCACTATGGATCTAGAGGTATCTGCCAGAAGCCGCTGGAAGCATCCAGTGTAGAGAAGAACTTAGCACCAGCCAGTTTCGGAGCTATGTCTTCAAGCATAGGCAGCACATATCTCTCTCTCTTCACTGCCTCATTCAGCCTTTTCAAGTAACTCCCATATTCTTCATACGCAGAAGTTCCTTCTCTACTTGAGGCATGAGCGGGAACGGAATTCTATGAGGAGAGGTAATGCTGTATGGTATTGCATTATTTTAAAGTGATATTAGGACTGGGTTGCAATTCAGTAGGCCCAATTCAAAAAACATGTCTTTCGAAATCTCATTCACTCTGGCGACCAGGCCCAAACCACAGGCTGCTTTCCTGCTCAATAGGTTGTTAACACACTAACCTCTAATTACATGTACCCACATGGTGAATTTCCTCTCCTTGTACTCACAGTTGGCAAGAAATTTCCCCGCACAATTGATGCAGCCACTAGGACTATGAACTTTTGTTGTAACTTTCGCCAACTGAGGCTGTCGAGGCAGTTTTATGAATGCTGCAAGGGACATAACATAACTAAGTAAGATATTTAATAAGTAAAAGAAAATGATTTGATATAAAGATTGTAAATACACTGTTTTAATGTATGACGAACCAAAATGACACCCAAGGCACTAAAAACGAATAAATAAAAATTCACAACAACACAAGTCACAACAAGAACAAGTTAGATGGGTATGTAAGCACCAAAAATGAAAAGAATGCTATTTCCTTTCAATATGAGAACATTGTTACCAGTAGACAT
Organism: Bombina bombina; assembly: GCF_027579735.1. Lineage (NCBI taxonomy): Eukaryota > Metazoa > Chordata > Amphibia > Anura > Bombinatoridae > Bombina > Bombina bombina. Next base: position 230,340,588 of record NC_069499.1, read on the forward strand.
AGACGAAAGCACGAAAATACACATATGGAAAGATAAAATCTCACTCAGAATTGCAGGTCAATAAAAATTAAATTATACAATAATACTTGAATTGAAGTATATTCAACACAATCAAAACAAGGACTAAGATGATAAGAAATAAGTCAAAAGCAAGATCTGAGAGAGGAAAAAAGGAAGGATAGTGAAAAAATAACAAACACATGTACACAGGAAAATACACAGATAGTGAAAAATATTAAAACATGTACATAGTAAAACGACGATTATAAAATCTCATGGAGGGGAACAACATCACTAATGCTATCAGTAGAAATAACCATCACAATCATTTGATCACAGTTGTGTTATTGTTAATCATGCGATTTATTTAAAAAGGAAAAATAATGTGTTCAGAACGAAACAATTAAGATTACAAACTAATGATAAAAACATAAACTAAAAACCACATTTCAAATCAAGACATATACAATTAAGAGCAAACAGTGAACACACATATAAGTATATCATGTCGGTTACGACATTTATATAAGCAATGTTATTCGAAATACAGTATATAATAGGAGGAAAATACATCCACATAACAAAAGAACACACGGCATATCTAAGATCCATTGAATTTACTACAAGAATGGACTTAGATAAAAAAATAGAAGCAGAAGAAATCCAGCAGAGGAATAGGTCCACCTTAAGATACAAAATCAGCAGTCGACCTTAAACAAAATACAGCATCGTATACATCGATCCCAATAGGCTGTACACGCATGATTGACAGCCGAGATCAACGAATGAAATTATGGTAGAGGCGGAACTTCCGCAATTGAAAATAAATAAAGGCTTTGAAAATCGGCGGCCCGCCACCTTTGATAAAGCCGTAACTGGCGAAACGCGTCAGGGGGTTGCGTGGGACAATGGGGTCCCACTAGTGTGTTATGTGTGTATTTTAAATCAATCTATCTCAAATAGCGAAAATTTGCAAAAGTAATGGGGAAGATATCAAACAGTGTGTGAATGCATGTTGGGGGTTAATGGTTAAACTACGATAAAAACCGGAATATAACTTATGGGTAACCTTATTTAAATAATTAACCCAAGTGCATCCCCACTAGTGTCCATAAGGGGCTTAGCCAAATAGAAGTATCGATTGCCAACGGATCTCAATCGAACTAGACTCTATATTAGTGACAGACTGCCAAACCTAGCTGTAGTGTAAACGGCGCAGAGCGGCAGTTAGGATATTATCGTAAATATCATTAGAATAATTTATGAAGACATAGTACCGGGTTGTAGGTAATCCGAAAGACTCACCGAGTGGTATAATTAATAGGTACAGTCAAATAAGCACAGAGTGTAACCGAATTTAGAGGTGGAACCTTAATTACAAGGAAAATCAATGTTGGAGTCCCTAGCAAGGAACCAGAGTTAGAGTGTTGCAACATTGTATACTTATTATAACACTTTACAATTACAAAATACTTGTGGTTTAAAAGTAACAATACAAAATATAGCAGCATAGTAACCCCACAAACAATGGTAACAGCAAGATAAGATTGCTATCAGGGGGGCACATATAGTATCAAGCAAAGAAATAGATGCAGACAGGCAGTATTATCAAACAGATTGCCTAAGAATGTTGGAATAAGAATACGCAATATACTTACACGATTATTGTATCACCCAGCAGTAAGATATATAACAAATCTGGACTATATGTTCATAGGATTTATATAGCCACCCGAATAATATACCCAACACAAAAAGCAAATTAGCAGGAAAATGGAATAAAATCCCAAGGTGGATATTGCTATTATAACTAAAAACAATTGTTGAGCACCTATGAAGGAATGAAACATATACAAATACAATAGCCCAGTTACCCATAAGAATAAGAGTAACTATAGAAAGAAACATTGTAAACAGTGGGTCTTAGGGAAAAAAACTATTAGTATCAAGGAATTCTCGCATACCAGTGTTGTTACTTAATTAATAATTTAAGAGTGTATATAAAAAATTGGAATACACACAAAAAATCTGAATGTAAGGGATACCCAAACCAGGGCATCTGCACACCAACATAACCAAGAAAAACAAATCTTTAAAACACTCAACCACAACTGAAATCTATGTATAAACGTGAATAAAAGTTGATAATCCCTACTGTCACTCAGGCTCAATTCAAACCAATTTTACACCAATACAAGCCTCAAAAAATATATGAGACATTCAAACGAAATAAACACCCATTACTAAGCTCCTACCAATTTTACTTGACCAATACAAGGGAATACCGATTGATCGAATATAACTATATATAAAAGTATTTGGGAATCAACCGGTTACTTGAATAATTTGGTAATAACCTGAAGCTTTTGACATCAGCTATTTAGAGATAGAGACATTTTAATTTGTTTGTGTTCACCCATTTTTTAAAGTGAATAATAAAAGTTAAATTTTAAAGGTATCAGTGGCTCTACCCCAGTCTGGGCAGAGAGTGCTATATAGCATTTCTTTCTAGGGAGAATATCCCAATCTTGTTGCAAGTTCAGTATCAGATGCTAGCACCACTCCTCAAAGGAATATAAAATATAGATACTATAAACTAAATACAGTATCTTAAATAATTGAAACTAGTGAGGAGCTTGCCTATATAGTGCCCTTGTTATCCTTGTGTGTTGAAGACATAACAGTGATGTCTGCTCCCGTGTCAATCTTGAAGGCAACCTTGGCTCCCATTACAGTAAGGGTAACCGACCAATCTTTGTCTGAACCAGACCGTTCAACAACAGACACTACAAAGGACACTTCTTGACCCTCCTGGTCACTATCCAACTGCATCTCCTTAATGTATTCAGTTTACACACCCCTTCAAAATGGCCCATTCGGTTACACTACATCTTTTATCTTTAGCGGGGCATACGACATTCATGCTGTGCCCATCCGCTTCTGGGCCTATCTGTTGCCCTTGGTCTACCGTTCACACTGTGCCTTTCACCTGCAGCCCTCCTGAACTGCTGCACTTCATCCACAATACTCTCAGACCTCAGATCAGCACTTTGCTTTTTCACCAGTTCACTCTTGCGGGCCATTCTAATAGCCCCATATAATGTTAATTCAGCCTCCAACTGCAGCTTTAGTAAGACCTCAGCATCTGCAATTCCTATGACTATTCTGTCTGTCTATTTCTCTTCTTTAGCAACACCAAACTCACAGAATTCAGCTAGCACAAATGACTCTACAGATTCTCCCACACGCTGAGCACGTTTGTGAAAACAAACCCTCTCATGAATCACATTTCTTTAGGGCACAAAGTGAGCACTGAGTTTGTTTATAACTATTTCAAAGTCAAATTCTTCCCCTTCTTGGAAAGTAAAGGCATTGAACACTGGCTCCACATCTTTCCCCATAGAGTATAAAAGAGAATTAACTTGTACTTCACCACTCTCCTTGCCCAGCTTGGAAGCAATCCTGAAGCATTGAAACTGCTAACGCCATGTGGGTGAAGCTGCAGGCTGAGAGAAATCAAAAGGCTCACATGGGGTAAACTTCGACATCGTCATTACTCAGGAAACAGAAGCGCAGGCAAGTACTTCTGACACCATGTCATGAGATGCAGGACACAGCACAGAAGGTACAATGCTATTTTATTGCAGAGCATAGAATTATACAGCTTGTACAACACATCTAACTTAGTAACTGCAACATAGACAATAACGGCAATAAGGCACACCCCCATCCGGTGATGTCACCTTACACTCTCATCACAGGAGATAAAGAGGTTATGGATAGAAGTGAGCTTGTTGCAAACAGAGTGAGAGTTCCAGAGTGCACAAATGAAGGTGGTGGCAGGTTTTGATGCAAGAGGAATGTGAATAAGGTTACCAGAGTTTTGTTTTTTAAGTCTTTTGAAAGGCACACATGGATGTCTTACACTTTAGTGTACATGTGTAATGCAGGTAGGGCCGCCATCAGGGGGTGATGGGGGTGACTCCTGTCAGGGGCCTAATGGGCCAGGGGGGCAGCCACCAGTGGGTACTACAGCAGAGTGCTAATTGAGCATGGGAAATGTTATTACAAGGAGTAAAGTATTAGCATGTGAGATGATTTCTGAGTGTGCACTAAACCACTATGCACAGTGTGAGACAGACTTGGCACTTTGTTTGTACAGTGTGTCCCTGAGTCAGACGACAGATCACTTTCATTTGCAGAGGAGGTAGGACTTACTTAATAAATGTTTCTTATTTCTTTGTGCAATTTCGGAATGTAATTTCAGTGTGGTAGTAGTTGTATGGTGGGACCAGGGGTCCATAAAAGCACATTTTTTTTAGCAGCAGTGTATTTATGATTATTTGACAATGCTGTAGAAATTGTATATTTAAAACCATGCAGAAATGTTTCCTACTCAATACACAAATGGTAGGTGCCCTTTTGGCAGATATGCATTTATATATATATATATATATATATATATATATATATATATATATATATATACAATTACATTCCATTTTACTGCCCCTTTATGCAAGGACTTTCCAGATGCAAGGAGGCATTTTATCTAAGATTTTTACATCTGCATAACATGTTATATTCTCAGACTAAGATTGCTCAGTGTTTGAAATGAGACAGGTTAACCTTAAACTGTTCAGTTTACACTACAGCTGACTTAACAAACATATGTCAACCTTTTTAAAGTACCTTTCTTCATCTAGCCATCTACCCAGATCATTAATGTACAATTTTGAATTCACAGAATTATTTTTGTTTGCACATTTACAAATATAATTCTTTAAAAAGTGATCTCTTAATTTCTGCATTTTTTTTTTATCATGCATGTCACACACTGTTGATTTAGGGGATGCAAGGTGCATACATGCTTCCTCCTGTGAGTGTTTTTGTGGGTGTCTGTGTTTATGTCTTTGTGCTTTGGTTTGTGTCTCTATGAGTGTGTATGTATTTTTTTTCTGTGGGTCTCTGTGAGCGTGGGTGTGTATGTCTTTGTGCATTTTCTGTGGATGTCTGTGAGGGTGTGTGCATATGTCTTTAAGCTTTTTCTATGGGTGTCTCTGTGAGGGTGTGTGTATGTTTGTATATGTGTATTTTCTCTGGATGTCTCTGTGAGGATGGGTGTGTATGTCTGTGTTTTTTATGGATGTCTCTGTGAGGGTGTGTATGTGTGTGTATGTATGTATGTCTGTGTTTTCTGTGGGTGTCTCTGTGAGGGTGTGTGTATGTCTTTGTGTGTTTTCTGTGGATGTCTCAGTGAGGGTGTGTGTATGTATGTATTTCTGCGTTTTATGTGGTTGTCTCTCTGTGTGTGTATGTCTTTGTGTGTTTTTTGTGGGTGTCTGTGTGTGTGTGTATGTCTTTGTGTGTTTTCTGAGGCTGTCTCTGTCTGTGTTTCCTTGGGTGTATGTGCAAGTTTGAGTTTGTGTGTGTGTGTCCATTGTCTGTTCCTTTTTAGGACATTTTGACCTTACTATTGATTATTCACATCTGTCTACAGACTTTGAGACTAATGAGACCTTTCCGGAAGTCACCAATCTACCATTTAACCTTTAAATTATTGTTTAGGCATTTCAGGGCCATTCCTTTCAGCCACTGCATGCTGTTGTCATCATTTAGTTGGCATCTTCCTTTACAAAAAGATAATCAGAACTCCATATTTTGTTTCCTAAATCTCCTTTTTTTTTACAAAATTGTAGTTTACCTCATTACTTGTCAGGTCAATGTTAGCAAGTGCTGAGTGTCTGTGTGGGTGTCTGAGTGTGTTTCCTTGTCTGTTAGAGTGTCTATATGTGAATCCTTATGTGTGAGTGTGTGTGTGTTTCAGTGTATGAGTGTGTCTGTATGTTACTACCTTTACAACATTTCAAGTTTAAATAGACACTTAAGAATAAAGTGCATACATGTTTTAGTCGCTTGGTCAAAAATTGCACATGTCAAAGGAGGGGGCCCTGATCAATGGTTAAGCCAGGGGCCCCAAAATTTCTAGTGGCGGCCCTGAATGCAGGCTGGTGTATTTATAGGTTACACTTTGTTTTGCTTATGTTATATTAATATTATATTATGACTTTGAAGTTGAATTGGTTAAATACTGGTGTGTGTGTATGTATGTATGTATGCATGCATGTATGTGTATATATATATATATATGTGTGTGTGTGTGTATGTATAAATATATGTATGTATTGCAAGTTGGGGGGGCTTTATGGATTTTTTGCACCTGAGGCTTCTAGTTACGCCTCTGATTCCAGCTGTATACAGTTTTGTGAGTTACTGCTGTTTGTATATTGCCACATTGTGACAATATACAAACAGCATTCTAGTGCCATGATGCTACTGTTTATTAAGGTGTTATACTTCCCTGCGTATTGTGTGTTACTGATGCGTATATACTAGTGTCATATTTGTATGTGTTTATTGAGGTATATCTCACACTAGTGTGTGTATATTAGTATAGTGTGTCACAGTGCTTGCATATGTTGCTATTACATTACTGTCGCCTAGATTTAGAGTTCTGCGTTAGCCGTCAAAACCAGCGTTAGGGGCTCCTAACGCTGGTTTTGGGCGCCCGCTGGTATTTAGAGTCAGTCAGGAAAGGGTCTAACGCTCACTTTGCAGCCGCAACTTTTCCATACCGCAGAACCCCCTAGGCCATTTGCGTATCCTATCTTTTCAATGGGATCTTTCTAACGCTAGTATTTAGAGTCTTGGCTGAAGTGAGCGTTAGAAATCTAACGACAAGACTCCAGCCGCAGCAAAAAGCCAGGAGTTAAGAGCTTTCTGGGCTAACGCCGGTTCATAAAGCTCTTAACTTCTGTGCTCTAAAGTACACTAACACCCATAAACTACCTATGTACCCCTAAACCGAGGTCCCCCCACATCGCCGCCACTCTATTAAATTTTTTTAACCCCTAATCTGCCGACCGCACACCGCCGCAACCTACATTATCCCTATGTATCCCTAATCTGCCGCCCCCAACGTCGCCGCCACCTACCTACAATTATTAACCCCTAATCTGCCGACCAGACCTCACCGCTACTCTAATAAAGTTATTAACCCCTAAAGCTAAGTCTAACCCTAACACTAACACCCCCCTAAGTTAAATATAATTTTTATCTAACTAAATAAATTATTTCTTATTAAACTAATTATTCCTATTTAAAGCTAAATACTTACCTGTAAAATAAACCCTAATATAGCTACAATATAAATTATAATTATATTGTAGCTATTTTAGGATTAATATGTATTTTACAGGCAACTTTGTATTTATTTTAACCAGGTACAATAGCTATTAAATAGTTAATAACTATTTAATAGCTACCTACTTAAAATAATTACAAAATTACCTGTAAAATAAATCCTAACCTAAGTTACAATTAAACCTAACACTACACTATCAATAAATAAATTAAATTAAATACCTACAATTATCTACAATTAAACCTAACACTACACTATCAATAAATTAATAACATACAAATACCTACAAATAAATACAATTAAATAAACTAACTAATGCCTATTCTAAAATAAAAATTGAAAAGCTCTTTTACCTTACCAGCCCTTAAAAGGGCCTTTTGCGGGGCATGCCCCAAAGAATTCTGCTCTTTTGCCTGTAAAAAAAAAACCATACAATACCCCCCCAACATTACAACCCACCACCCACATACCCCTAATCTAACCCAAACCCCCCTTAAATAAACTTAACACTAAGCCCCTGAAGATCTCCCTACCTTATCTTCACCACGCCGGGTATCACCGATCCGTCCAGAAGAGGCTCCGAAGTCTTCATCCAAGCCCAAGCGGGGGCTGAAGAGGTCCATCATCGGGCTGAAGAGGTCCATCATCCGGCTGGTAGTCTTGATCCAAGCGGTGGCTGAAGAGGTCCATCATCCGGCTGAAGTCTTCTATCAAGCGGCATCTTCAATCTTCTTTCTTCCGGATCCATCTTCATCCCGCCGACACGGAACATCCATCCTGGCCGACGACTTCCCGGCGAATGACGGTTCCTTTAAGGGACGTCATCCAAGATGGCGTCCCTCGAATTCTGATTGGCTGATAGGATTCTATCAGCCAATCGGAATTAAGGTAGGAAAATTCTGATTGGCTGATGGAATCAGCCAATCAGATTCAAGTTCAATCCGATTGGCTGATCCAATCAACCAATCAGATTGAGCTTGCATTCTATTGGCTGATAGAGACAGCCAATAGAATGCGAGCTCAATCTGATTGGCTGCTTCCATCAGCCAATCAGAATGTTCCTACCTTAATTCCAATTGGCTGATAGAATCCTATCAGCCATTCGGAATTCGAGGGACGCCATCTTGGATGACGTCCCTTAAAAGAACCATCATTCGTCGGGAAGTTGTCGGCCAGGATGGATGTTCCACGTCGGCAGGATGAAGATGGATCCGGAAGAAAGAAGATTGAAGATGCCGCTTGATAGAAGACTTCAGCCAGATGATGGACCTCTTCAGCCCGATGATGGACCTCTTCAGCCCCCGCTTGGATCAAGACTTCAGCCGGATGATGGACCTCTTCAGCCCGATGATGGACCTCTTCAGCCCCCGCTTGGGCTTGGATGAAGACTTCGGACCCTCTTCTGGACGGATCGGTGATACCCGGCGTGGGGAAGATAAGGTAGGGAGATCTTCATGGGCTTAGTGTTAGGTTTATTTAAGGGGGGTTTGGGTTAGATTAGGGGTATGTGGGTGGTGGGTTGTAATGTTGGGGGGGGGTATTGTATATTTTTTTTTTACAGGCAAAAGAGTAGAATTCTTTGGGGCATGCCCCGCAAAAGGCCCTTTTAAGGGCTGGTAAGGTAAAAGAGCTTTTCAAATTTTATTTTAGAATAGGGTAGGGCATTTTTTTATTTTGGGGGGCTTTGTTATTTTATTAGGGGGCTTAGAGTAGGTGTAATTAGCTTAAAATTGTTGTAATAGTTTTATGTTGAAAAGATTTTATTCAAGAATTTTACAAATACAATATATCAATGATCAAACATTCCAATAGTCAAAGGTCATTCCAATAATAAATACTCCAAAAATACACGTTATGTTATACAGGTTCGAAGTTAATACAGTTCATTCCGAACATTCAGTGTAGATGCTACAAACAACATTTCGTCTGGCCTAGTCCGTGTCCGCCCCCCCCCCCCTCCTCCTGGAAGCCTCATGGTAGTGTATGAAAGGTTCCCATTGTAACAGGAATGTTTTTTTATCATTTAGGTATTCTGCTGAGGCACTTGCTTTATCAAAATGGTATATCATCTTTTTTTTTATCAGTTCGAAGCTCGGGGGGAGTCCCTTCCAAAATTGGGCTATACCTAGTCTAACTATTGTGCATACCCATCTTCCTAGTTTGGTATTGTGTCTAGAGAGCCCCGGGATCGGGAAGTGGAGCAGAGCTTGTTCCATGGTTAGCTTTATTGTTTTTTCGAAGATCTTGCTCATGAAATTTGAGGCTTGATCCCATATCTCTTTAACGTATCTACATTCCCACCACATATGTGGGTATGTCCCAAGCTCCCCACATCCTCTATAGCAGAACTTGGTTAGGGGGTCCCCTCCTCCCCCTGATCTAGTCAGGAATAAATACCATCTGAAGGCTACTTTGATAAAATTTTCTTTGAGGGTTGCGTTTTGTGTAAAAGATAAACCATCGCTGAGATTTTCTCTCCAAGTCCCAATTAACCAAGTCCTCCCTGTGTCATTTTCCCATTTTAACATTAAGGAGGGTTTGATATCTGGAGGGGGGTTGTTAAATAAGGTGTAAAGGGTTGAAATTCCGCCTCTTATGTGATAATCAGCCAGACAGAGCTTTTCTAATGTGGTGGTTACGGGGGCTCTCTCGGTCCCCATGATTTGATATACTCTAGATTTTAGTTGGAGGTAATGGTACCAGATATTCCTATCTTCTGTGTCTAGGGCCTGATATTGTGTAAAGGAAATCATTTTACCCTCTTTATATACATCTGCAATCCTGTAAAGCCCTTTGTTATGCCATTTCTGTTGTACAGTGCTATCAAATGAGGAAGTTTGGGTTATCAATGGTGTGATCGCTGATCTTTTATTTAGTAATGGAAATCTAGAGTTCACTATCTTCCAAATGTGTAAGGTATGTTGAATTGCTATGAATTCGCTTTTCTTATGAGTGGTGGGGGTATCTGGGGTCCATAATAGGTGTGAGAGTGGTAGAGTGTTCATAACAGCAGATTCAATGTTTAGCCATTGTGAATTGTTTTTAGTTTTGAACCAGTGTAAAGTTTGGGCGATGCGGGCCGAGTAATAGTATGGAATTAGATTTGGGAGACCCACTCCTCCCATCTTTTTGGGGGAACACATGAGTGTTTTATTGATTCTGGCTCGTTTCCCCTGCCACACAAATCGTAGGATGTCTTTTTGAAGCTTATGTAAGTCAGAATGAGGAAGGGTGATGGGTAAGGAGCTAAATAAGTATAATAATTTGGGTAACAGAGACATCTTGACCGAGATAATTCTACCATATAGGGAGATTTTAAGTTTCATCCATTTAGTTAAAAGGGCTCTGATTTTCTTAAACATGGGAAGATAATTTATATTGTATAGAGAGTGTATATTGCTAGAGAGATGGATTCCTAAATATTTAATGGACTTCTTGGGCCATCCAAATGAGAAGTTTAGCTCTATTAATTTTTTGGTGTGGGCTGGAATTCCAACTCCCAGGGCTTCGCATTTATCTCCGTTAATTTTATAGCCCGATAAAGTCCCGAATTGTTGGATGATTTTATAGACTAGTGGAAGGGATAGTAGTGGTTTTGTTAATGTCAATATAACATCATCCGCAAATAGGCAGACCTTGTGTTCAGAGTGTCCCACCTCAATTCCTGATATGTCCCTACTTTCTCTGATTTTGATAGCCAGTGGTTCAATGCTTAAAGCAAATAAAAGTGAGGATAACGGGCAACCTTGTCTGGTGCCGTTGTTAATATGTATTGGTGAAGATTGGTAGCCTGATAATTTAACGAAAGCTGTCGGGAAGGAGTATAGTGATTTGATAGCATCATAGAACTCCCCCTTGATGCCTACCTTTTCAAGTACTGCAAACATAAAACCCCAATCAACTCTATCGAATGCCTTCTCTGCGTCCAAAGATAGAAACAGAGAAGGCACCCGTCCCACAGTGGCTACGTTAATAAGGTCTATAATTTTTCTCGTGTTATCTGGGGCTTCCCTTTGAGTTATAAATCCTACCTGATCTGGGTGAATTAATTTAAGGAGAAGTGGGTTTAGACTATTTGCTAGAATTTTGGTAAATAGTTTGATATCCTGATTAATCAGGGAGATGGGCCTATAATTTTGGCAATGATGTTTGTACTTGCCTGGTTTTGGGATCACTGAAATTCTGGCCATCAACATTTCTCTTGGTATTTCCTTGCCCTGCATCATAGCGTTGAATACTTTAACTAATTGTGGTACTAGTAATGGTTGTAGTGTTTTGTAAAAAATGCCAGGGTAACCATCAGGGCCTGGGGCTTTAGATCCTTTAAGGTTTTTGATACTAAGTTTTATTTCTTCTTGCGTTATGGGGAGATTTAAGGAGTCCAATTCTTCCTCTGTTAGTGTTGGTAGTTTACTATCTCCAAGAAACGAAATTAAGTCTGGTGTTTTATTTTTGCCTTTATGTGAGTTAGGAATATTATACAATTTATTGTAGTAATCTGCAAATAAGTTAGCAATATCTTGAGGGTCATTAGTGATCTTATTATCTGGGCATTGTATTTGCGGGACGGTTGTGGCCCTGACAATCTCCTTCAATTTATTTGCTAGCATCCGGTCCGGCTTGTTTCCATAAATATAGTATTGTGTGTCGACTACTCTTATTGATCTGATGGCCTCTGAATTTAAGAGTGAATCTAATTCTGCGTTTTTGGTTTTAAGCTGGGTAGTTAGTGTACGTGAAGGATTGTTTCCTAGTTGTGACCTAAGTCTATTAGTCTCTAATTTTAAACTTAGCAGTCTAGCCTCTCGTTGCTTTTTTTGTTTGCTAGATTCGGATATAAGTAGGCCTCGTGTGTAGGCTTTCAATGCCCCCCATTCTAGTGCTGGATTGTTAGTAGAGTTGTTGTTAATTTCTATGAATTCAGCAATTTGTTGCTTAATCAATTCTAAAGTTGGGCCTTCTCTTAGTAGTGATGCATTGAGTGTCCAGGATTTTGTTCTTTGTGGGTTAACTAGTCCCGCCATCGTGGTCTCCACTATAGAGTGGTCTGACCAAGAGCAATTAGTAATGGTTGTATTGACTATTAGGGGGACTAGAATTTGGCTTACGAATATGTAATCTATTCTTGATTGTGATGCGTGCATGGGGGAGTAATATGTGTAGTCATGTACCCCTTGATTCATCGCTCGCCAACTGTCAGGTTATGGTCTAAAGTGAAATCGAGCAATATTTTATTTGATTTTGTAGTTGAGTTAGTATGTGTGGAAGCTTGTGAGGATCTGTCAATTTTATCATTCATGGTGAGGTTGAAGTCACCTCCTATTATGGTTTTATATTTTTTCCACAATGTTAAGTGTTTGCTGAGTTTGGAGATAAAATTGGATTGTAGCTCGTTGGGAGCATATACATTCACCAACAGTATTGGGGTGTTGTGAATAGAACCCTGTATTATGATGTATCTACCTTCTCTATCTCTTATTATAGATTCCTCATGGAAGTTTAGGGATGAGTGGATTAGCACTGAAACTCCACATTTCTTTTTCGGGCCAATGGCGTGGAATTGTGTAGGGTATACTTTGTCCCAGTATTTGGGGGTAAACATGGACGTAAAGTGTGTTTCCTGAAGCATCACTATCTTAGCATTCATGGCTTTATATTCTAAAATTGCTTTTTTCCTTTTGATGTCTGAGTTTAAACCCCTAACGTTATGCAAAATTATTTTTATAGACATGGGGGCTGTTTAGGGGGAATTTTCATAATGTGGTACCTGTACATCTCTTGGGGTTGTGTCAGAACTTCTTCCAATTGAGGGGGGGCCCCACAGACCAGGCCAGTCCCAGTTCTCGCCACTGAAAAGCATATCAAACCTTTATGAAAGTTAAGAAGTAAGTCTAGTCTAGCAGGTTTCTTGTCAGTAGTTAATGCTTTTGTAGTGAGTGACATATAAATCACCTTATAGGTAGCATGGAGTAACCAATAAAAAAAATGACCAAAGATATAACAATAGTATTCTGAGAATCAACATTGGAAATAACATTGTGTAAGTGAGTTGAAAAAACAATAACATTTAGGCAACTTTGAAACCCAAACTCAATTTTAGCTTATCTTTGAGCATAGAGATAAGTATATCGTGGGGAGGGGGGGTTTGGGGGGGTGCAGGGGTGGATGGGGGAGGGTGAGGATGGGGGGGGAGATCCTGAGAAAACATGTAACTGGAATAAACATCATTAATCCCTCTTAATAGGGGATATGGGGAGTATAATGTAAGGAACCCTCTAGGAGGTTAGTTATATCTCATTCTGCCTACCAGGCAAAAAGCTTTAGTGCGCCTTAAGTTGGCTGAGGTAGATAAGATGTTAATACGGGAGTCATACCTTTCAAGGGTAAGGGTTGTATAACAAATGTGGCTCATAGGTAATAGAGCTCAAGTGCAGCTAAATAAGGAAGAAAAGAAACAACAATACTAAACCTGTAAAACAAGAAAAAGATAACATGATAGTCCGCATTGGGCATGGCCCATCTTAAAGAAACAGTTTCTGTTTAAAGTGAGTTAGTCTTGTTACACTCAATGAATTATATTCTACTTAGCTCTCAGGACAAAGTGCTCTCAGTCTCATTCGAGTCAGCTTCACCAGTGTCCTGTTTGGAAGCAATTCTTTGTTTTTTTTGCTTTGCCACTTCTTCCCGCTGGTATCCATTCCTTCTGGAAAGATTTTCTTGGTGGTGAAGGTCCAGTAGGAGTTGTTGGTATATCAGCTTGGATTTGAAGACAGTGAAGCAGTACTCTCCCCTCCTCTAGGGTATTGCAGCTGTAACTTGCATTCTGGTATGAGAAAACCAGTTTGAAAGGGAAATTCCACCTATATTTTATGTGTTCCTTCACTAGGGCTGCAGTAATTGGTTTCATTTCCCTTCTTTTTTGGAGTGTTATAGGAGCAAGATCTGTGAATATTTGAATGTTGTGTCCTTCAAATTCTATGCATTTTTTATCTCTGGCTGCTTTTAGGATTCTTTCTTTGACGTGGTAATAGTGCATTTTCAGGATTATGTCCCTGTTTGCATTTTGTTGAGGTCTTGTGAGGGCCCTATGTACCCTGTCCATGAGGAGGGTAGTTGGATCAATATCTGGGACTAGTTGTGTGAACAACTCAGTAATGGTTTCCTCTAAATTTTTGTAAGTCTCTGGGAGGTTCCGGATTCTCAAGTTAGATCTTCTTGATCTATTTTCTAGATCCTCTATCTGTTCTTCAAGCCTGCTGATGTATGTCGAATTATCTTGGATGGAGTCTCTCAATATAGGGATTTCCTCAGTCACATTGTCCAGTTTTTCCTCTAATTCAGCAGTTCTCTCACCTATTTCCCTGAGGTCTTGTTTTATTTCTGATAGGGCTGTCTTGAATTCTTCTTGAAATAGAGATTTAATCTGCTGTAGAAGCTCTTTGTTTGGTTCTTCTGTTCTGGCTCCTTCAGGTATTTCTGAGCTCTGTGCTTGCAGGCTAGTTATAGGGTTAGAGATACTTTTATCAAGTCCTTTATGCTTTGATTGAGACCTTGAAAGGCACTCCTTTACTGTTTGTGATTTATTTTTCATCTTGAGGCGTTCAGTGGGTGGTAAAATGAATCTTTTATGGGGTCTTCCTTGTAAAGCAGC